>NC_050444.1:21308805-21429612 GCF_903995425.1 Onychomys torridus | reverse complement strand
GTTCTCTTAGATCCTGGGTCCCCTGGAACAAGAACCTCTCTATTCTGGAGCCACCTGGAACAGGGATTTGACCTAGAATTCCCCAAGTAGGATTCTTAGAGAAGAGTCAGAGCCAGTGGCAGGGTTACAGAACTGGGGACAGTTGCTTTGTTGTGGTAAATGAAAGTGAGGGCACAGGAAATGGCCTCTGAGACACAGCAGGGAAGTGGGGACAGAGTCTCTGTTTCAGCCTCAGTGTCCTCATCTGTGGCCTGGTGATGACCACAGATCCTTTAGAGGTAAAGGCTGACCCCAGTGTATATCATGCGACACAGCAGCTCCCCCTTAACCAGGTGGCATTATGGTTATAAAACCCTGGGTAACTACTCTAAATTTGAAGCACAGTCTCCCTTCATGTACAACGTATATGCCTGTACTCTCTTTTTGAGGGTGCTACTATGACTATTCACAGAGTTGCTGAGAGACTGGCATCAAGAAGCCATGAGAGAGAAAACCTTGCTCTCTGTGCAGTCCTCAGTTTTCCTTTCTGTGAAGATGACAGCCATGTTCCTTGATCAATGTTATGAATGAATCCTAGATGGCGGGTCATTATAGGGCATCACTAGTGCTGTGGTCTTCAGGAGAGGGGACTGAGAGTAAGTGTGTGCATATGGTCAGGGCTATCACAGAAATACACAAGTCCCTGGTACCAATTTCTTTCTAAATTAAGGTTACAATAGCTGTGAAGAAACACCATGGGCACAGAAACTCTTACAAAGGAAAATATTTAGTTGGGGTGGCTTACAGTTTCAGAGGTTTGACTCACTATCAACATGGAGCAACATGGCAGCATTCAGGTAGACATGGTGCTGGAGAATAAGCTCAGAGTCCCACATACTGATCCACAGGCAACAGGAAGTGAAATGTGTGTCATACTCAACATTTCTTGAACTAAGAACACCTAAAAGCCCACCCCCACAATTACAAACTTCCTCCAACAAGGCCATAGCTACTCCAACAAAGCCACATCTCCTAATAATACCACTCCCTATGAGCTTATGGGGGCAAATTACATTCAAACTACCACTTCCCTCAAACCTGTAGAGGCATCAGGTACGCTGGAGTTTAGATAGTTTGATTTCAAATAACAGTTGTTTACAATCTGAATTTGACGGACATTAGAGAAGGAATTACATATATAGAAATACAAATGTGTAATGATATTTTCAAATGCAGCCTGTCACACGTAATAACTTCAGCACAAGATATCTAAACAACACACTGCCTTCCTCACACTACTCCACCCATAACATTGACCATGGAACATGGCTGTCATCTTCACAGAAAGGGAAACTGAGGGCTGCACAGAGAGCAAGGTTTTCTCTCCCATGGCTTCCTGATGCCAGTCTCTCAGCAACTCATGTGAATAGTCATAGCACCCTCAAAAAGAGGGAACAGGCATATATGTTGTACATGAAGGGAGTGTGTCCTTCCAACTAGGGAGTGTTACTGTCTGCTCAACAGGCTCATACCTGTGTCTCTTATGATTAACCATTAGGAAATGAACCACCTTTAGCTTCTTTTTGCAGAGGCTAATCACTGCTTTTCAACCTCAAGCTCAGTCCAACTGAAGCCCACTTAGAGATGAAGCTAGTGAGCTCTCAATGTTAAATTCAGACTCGGCACAGACGAGAACTACTAGCATGTAGTTCAGGAAAGAAAGCAAACAACTGGAGGAAGCAGGAAAGGCTCCAGCTTTTTAGCACCTCTGTGACATCATTCATTTCATGGGTTACTATTATAGATGTGAATCTACAAATATTTTCCCTAGATTTGCAAGGTTTATGGAGGAAGCCAGCAGAAGCAAATGATAGAAAATATAAAATACACAGATAATTGCCTTCCTTTGCCCAGACTGAGAATCCTACCTGCCGTTACCCTTCTGCATTTACTAGTGGGGATCTTTGTTACATTGTAGAGACAAAAGAACAAGGGATACCACAGAAAGACCAGGACAAACCCTGCACAAAAAAAAAAGCAAAACAAAACAAAAAATCCAAAACTGCAAAAAAAAAAGGGAGGAGGATAAACACTTAAGGTCTGTGTCTAGGACAAGGCCATCACCTTGAAGAAGAGCAGGTCCATAGTGTGGCTGAAGCTCTGGTATTGGTCCCAAGCCCCACAGTAAACAATGACAATGAGAATAAGGTTCTAACATTTAAGAAAGCTCCTCACCATGTGATGTCAACAGTGGTAGCAATTACAGTCACATCCTTGTCTACATGCTACCTTGACTTTGTCTACTTTTGTAGCATGTAGACAATAGGTGGAGCCCCATACAGTGGCATGGACTGGACAAAGAGGCTGAAGGAAAGAGAGGTTTGGGGATTTTGATGAAAAGAAGAGGAGGGATGCAGGAGGATCCTGGGAGCTGCCATAAGGGTAAAAAAGGCAAAATTTTATGTCAATTTTGAGTGGACATACTTTTCTATTAAGGGGATAGGACATGAGGGAATCAGGAGAAAAAACCTTGAAAGGAACAAGTTAAGGGGGGAGTCTGAAGGACTGGGTGTATATTCTGACTGTGGGTGAGGGAGAGAGGGGTTATCATGGAAAGAAGGAAAGAAATCAAACTAACTTTTCATATACCTTAAATTTTTTCTCAGATCCATAAATCACTTTCTCAAACCTCAGCACTTAAACTCTCATATCTTCAGACCTTAATACATACACTGTCATAACTTTAAACTTATCTTCGACCTACATACTTTGTAACATCCATTTTCCTTATCCTACATAACTTACTTGTCTGCTTCTCACAACCTTCAGAAACTCCCAGTCTTTCCTAGTGTGGAACCTGTCAACAGAATAAAGTGTATGTATGAAATGGACTGAGTGTTTATGTTGTTCAAGCTACAGTTAGCCATCAGTATCATCAGAGACTGCAAAGGAAAAATGCGTGTAGGAAGTACAATTTAAATGGCTTTTGTATCAATTGAAATGACAGAAACTGACTGGCTACCTGAACAATTACTCTAGGTTCCTCTATAACTGTTGGGGTCAGAGGTCTCAGGGCAGCATCAGTCTTTGGCTACCAGGCCCAGAAGATCCAAGAGACTTTCCTGTGGAGTAGGAACTTGAGGGTGGCTAGCTACTAGTCTAGGCAAAGTGGGGTAATCAACTCCTTAGTGTCTTGCTTGTCCACAGTTTGGACAGGCTCATAGTAGCAGTCAATGTAAAGGGCAGTTTTCACCCAGTAGCCAGCTTTGTTACCTTTAAAGTGAGCTCCAGGTGTAGGTTCTTGAGTGCCCCATCATCTTTTTTGGAGATTAGGGGTGCTGCCAGGAAATGGTGTGTCTCTCTATCATGCTTGTTTTGTGTGACTGAGTTTAGCTGCAGGCAAGTGGTGTCAGGACAGGAAAGGGTTATCAAGTTGGGAAAGTAGCCAGGGCCTTGGCTGAGGGAGGTGTAAGATAAGAAGGATCATAAAGTAATTAAAAATGGAGAATTTGGCTTCAGGAAGAGAGCAGGGAGGAGGCAGTAGCTGTAGAGGTTGAACTGCAGAGGCTGAGCTGACAGGGGACACAGGAGAGCAAGTGTGGCAGGAGCCAGTGGCTGATACAGGGAACTGGGTTTCAGGACAGAGTAGGGCATCATGGGGCTGAGATGGTTCTGGAGCTATGACAGTGATGGGGGCTGCACTGTTGGAGATATTTTAAGGAACATAGAGGATAGAAAAATAAATTTTTGTATAAGGGAAGTTTTGAGAGTGTAGAATAGAGTTAATATATAAGGGATTTTGGGACTCTGTATTTGTGAAGGTCTCCAGCTACATTCCACTCATATCTAACTAGCTTTAAAGAATCCCATAAAGCACGCCCAATACTATTACACAAGAAGTGCTCATGCCATGTGCACAGAAGGGGAAAACCACAGGATACTGGATGAAGCATGGGAATTGCAAACAGAATTGGGACTTCAGTCAAAAATCCACCCAAGTTCTCAGTGTCAGGGATTCAGTTTCCTTGTGTGTGTTAATCCTTGTGTTAAGAGGCCCAAAAAAGGGGAACTGTGATCACATGCATGCTTAGCTCTAGGAAGTAGCAGTATATGATTATGAACTAGAGGAGCCTGTGGGTTCCCATCAGGATGAGCACTAACTGATGTTTCCTGCAGGAGCAGCTACACTGAAGGAGCTGAAGGTGATTCAGCCTGAGAAATCAGTTTCTGTCTCTGCTGGAGACTCAGCCACTCTGAACTGCACTGTGACCTCCATGCTCCCTGTGGGGCCCATGATGTGGTTCAGGGGTGCAGGGCAAAGTCGGCGCCTAATATATAGTTTCACAGGAGAGAAGTTCCCCAGAGTCACAGGTGTTGCAGATACTTCAAAGAGAAACAACCTGGACTTTTCCATCCGCATCAGTAATGTCACACCTGCTGACTCTGGTACCTACTACTGTGTGAAGATCAACAGAGCAGACACTGACAAAGAGCTTCGGTCTGGGGGAGGCACAGTGCTGTATGTGCTTGGTAAGTACTGCATTGTCCTCCTCATCCCTTATTTCTCCAACAGGTCAAAATGTGTCCAAGATTCTGTGAGCAACAAGGAAGAAGCAAGTCTGCAAGTGACCTTCATGTTCATAGGGTGACTTTACTCCAACTGTAGACCAAGGAAGCAGAGGAGAGGAGAGGACATGCTATTTGCTAGAGGTGCCAATTCTGTTAAATGGGAGTAAATCTATAACCCTTGTCTGCTTCACAATACTTACCTTTCTTAAACTGTCCCAATCTAGTGGCTACATAAACATAGGTGATGCCATGTTCAGTGACAGGGACAAACCTGGCCTACACCTCCAGAATGTATTACCTCATCAGATTAAGTCTTCTCTTTCTGCCCAAAAAACCTGGACCTAGTGTACACCAGGTTCCATTGTAGATGTCAAATGAGATGGCAAGAAGCAGCCTAGCAGGAGCTCTTTACCCAAGATGTGTGCCTTCTCCTCCCAAGAGGAAAAGCACATCAAGGCAGAAAGTGACAAGGCCAGGGCACAGTGTGTTTTTCCCATTTTCTCTTCATCCACGGCACACTGAGATCCTTTGGTACATACCCACATTTACTGTGGAATCTGTCACCCTTGGTTTAGATGCTGGCACCAAGCAAGGCCTTCATCTTGGGTCTGTCTGGAAACATTTTATTTCTTACTTGCACAGGCACTGGAGGATGCCTTCATGCAGATGACCTCCATTCACCAGCAGAGTCATCAGGACATACACTTTGAACTTCCTAATAGAGTCCTGAAGTCTTATTTCTTGGTCTTGATTCTGGCTTTTTTTTTTTTTTTTTTGAGCTGAGGATCAAACCCAGGGCCTTGTGTTTGCTAGGCAAGCACTATACCACTGAGCTAAATCCCCAACCCTGATTCTGGCATTTTTACAGCATGGAGAGCCAGACTATCCAGCCCAACCCTATTTGAGATGTGAGCCCAGTTTGCCAGTACGCTGTCTGTGATCATATAGCCAGCTGGTTCTGGGATCTGGCCTTGAACCCTTATCTGACTCCAGGCCAGCTTCTTGATGCCCCAGCAAGAGGCACCGTCTCCACATAGGAGCCTGGTGTGCACAAGAGATGCTGAGTAAGAATTTCTCAAACTCAGCCAGCATTTGCATTCACCATCAGATCCCCAAGGTTTTCAGATGTTCTTCATAGTCAGATGCTAAGAGTAGTGATGGCAAAGCTACCCCAATGTCACCCATAACCTCACTCCATAATAGAACTGAGAACTGTTCCCCTGTGTAAACAAAGCATCATAGTGCAGCAGCTAGAGATACACTAATTCAGACCCCAGATCATGAACGATTCATTAGTTTCAATTTGTGCCACTAAAGCAGTGCCACAGTGGATGAACTTGTAGAACCATAGTCCTGGCAACATGGCACATGCCTGTGGTTATTTTTTACTATTTGGGGTCCTGCCACCCAGCTCCCAAATAAATACACAGAGACTATTCTTACTTACAAATGTTTGGCCTTAGCTTGGCTTGTTTCTAGCCAGTTTACTTAAATTATCCCATTTGTCTTTAACTATGCTTTGCCTCTGTGATTTTTATCTTTTTTTTCCTATAAATTTTTCTTTCCTTCTTACTCTATGACTGGCTGTGTTGCTGTGTGGTTGGCCCCTGGTATCTTCCTCTCCTTCTCCTTTTCTCACTTTTCCTTTCTCTTTAGTCTGGATTTTTCCTTCTATTTATTGTCTCTTCCTGTTAGCCTCACCTACTTCTCTCCTGCCTAGCTATTAACTATTCAGTTCTTTATTAGATTAATTAGGTGTTTAAGACAGACAAAGTAACACAGCTTTACAGAGTTAAACAAATGAAACATAAAAGAATGAAACACATATTTGCATCATTAAGGAAATATTCCACAGCATAAATGAATGTAACACATCTTAAACTATTATTCCACAACCATGCCCTCTGGAGGAGGGCTGCTGCATTTGAGAGTGAAAGAGTTATAAGGATGTTACCATTTTCCTATTTGGGTGTGGTATAATCTCAAGCCCTCCACAGAGGGAGACAAGAGGAGTGACTTCATCCTGACACCACACAGGGGTCTCACATGATACCTTCTCCCTGCTAGCACAGTATATAGACTTGCTAAAATGAAGGAATGAAGTCATATAACATGCTTAGAGAAACTGTTGCATGTAGAAAATATTTCATCTTTTGAGCTTTATTACTCAGAAACCATAAGACCTTGGGTTTTCACTTTACCTCTCCAAGTCTTAGTTTTCAATTAAGTGGAGGTGAGGGTTGGTGGCTGTCAACAAGGCTGCTCTTTTCTCTTTTGAATAATGTGGTAAACTGAGAGAAACCCTGGATCCATGTTCCTTTATTGGTCTGATATGGGTTTTATCATCTGAAATATAGAATGACTCCAGAATGTTTTAATAAACAGCTTTAGTTTAAAATCACCACAGATACATTTTCTGAAACAACAGGAGATATTTGTGATTATTCTCTTGATAGGGCTCTTAGGCCACCAAGCTCAGGCATGACAAACCCTTATGCTTCAAAGTAGCTGGGCTCAGCCTGATTTACACATTATTGTAAAGTCCAAGTAATGTGCCAGGGACATTTCTTAGAGAGGTGACCCAGAGCCCCTAAGATCCAACCAAGACAGAACCATGTTCAACTCCAGTCTCAGACACAACTGCCCTATATTACAAAAGACTACAGGAGAACAATTTCTGAGGCCACATATTTCTTTTTCATTTAGAATTGTACCTTAATGACACAGTGTGTCCCTGAGCTCTGTCCTTCAATATTCTTATGGTCATCTATTTTCTATAATTAGCTCCTCTGGAGGAGGTGCATGCTGTCTTGATTGTACTGTAAAAGCCACTGGCCAACTTCATGAGAAGATCACTAAAAAAGAGGAGGATGTCAGGGTATAAAGATGTGTCTCAACCTGTGGGCTGTGACCCATCTCTTCTTTGAACACTTTCACAGAAGTCTCATATCCAATATTTATTATGGTTTATAACAGTAGTGAAACTACACTTATGAAAGAGTTACAAAAGTATTTTTATGGTTGAGTGTCATCACCACATAAGGAACTGTATTAAAGGGTCACAGCATTAGGAAGGTTGGGAACAACTGATATAGAGGCTCTGCTCTTCCATAGGTTTTTCAGAGTAAAACAGGAACAATCTAGAGACATGCCTTTATTGGTTTTGCTGCAGCTAACAGTGGCAATGAATAAATACATGATCTCACATCTAGAAACAACTGCAGTGATAGGTAGGATTTGTAAGCAAGTAAGCATGGAATGCTAACTTCATTTCAGTCTTTCTATGGTGATATTTTTATTCAGTTTTTACAGAAGGAAACATTAATGCTCATTAGATAAAGATCAGGATTCATATTAATCACCACTTGGGGTTGAGATGAGCTTTGTCATTTGGTCTATGTAACTTGTCCATCTGCATGCACTCTGATATTAATCCCACTAAATGTTTATTCACTAGATCCAGGGCAGTGTCAAGATGGCCAAAAACTCCTGATAAGTAGTGACTGTTCCCTCAAACCTGTAAGGACATCAGGTGTGTTCATGTTTAGATACCTTGACTTCAAATAACACTTGTTTACACTTCTGGTTTGGGTGAACAGTTTGGAAAGAGTCACATATGTACAAATACAAATGTGTATGATATTTGCAAATATAACTTGTTACATATAATAACTTCAGCACAAGGCATCTACATATCACACTGCCTTCCTCACACTAGTCCACCCATATGTTGCTTTCAACCAGGGAGTATTACTGTCTGCTCAACAGGCTCACACCTGTGTGGCTTATTATATACAATTAGGAAATGAACCACCTTTAGCTTCTTCTGCAGAGAGTAATCATTGTTTTCAACCTCAAGCTAAGACCAACTGAAGCTCATTTAGTCATCAGTCTTACAGAGAGGGAATCTAGGAATGGTAAAGCAATAGGGATGTTGAGTTCTTGCCCTTAGACCATGTGATGAAGGGAAATCTAAGGTCCCTGGGAGCAAGGTCATTGAGAGTGCATACGGTCAAATTTTGTAGCTAAATATTTCCCCTTGACTTGTTACTGTCCTAGGACTTAGGCAAAGTTAGACAGAGACCCCATTACATGAATATGTCTTATTTCCCCATGATAAAAAAAAAACTAAACAGGAGTGGCCATCAACTCCCGTGACTTTTTAAAAACATGGGTTTCTTATCATGAAGCCTTTGTTTAGAGCTTTATCTGCTAGATGAACAATGGCCACCCAAATATCCTTTGTATCACCATTAAAACAGTAAAGTTTAGGAAGTACCAGCTCCCTTAGAGTATGAACTATATAGGTGCTGCATAATTATACCCCCTGATGGTTCTGTCATATGTGCGCAACACCATAAATGCAGTCCACAGTGGGTGCTCAAGTAAATAAAAATAGTTTCTTTCAAGTCCAATACCATCAACAAATTCAATGAAATTAACTATAATTCCCAACAAAGACTTCAAATGGACAGCATTTAAAAATTACTTTATAGACTTTCTTATGTAACACAAAATTAGTTTCTTCGAAAAGTATCACCTTCCACAGTTTCACCAATAACAAGTTTACGGACTCTTTGTCCATTTTATCTGAGTTTTCAAACTTCTGCTATAGAATTTATTAGATGATCATATTGTCCTTTTTAAGTCTAAGTGTATATGCAATTATAAGGTGACGTTCTTCTCTAGGTGTTGATGTGGAAAACTTGTCATAGCTCTTTCATTTCATCAGTCTTTCTGGAAGATTTCCAGTATTTTCCTTTTCCAAAACAAACTATTTTAAGTGGTCATATCCATTTTTTTCAGTTTCTATTTCATTATTTTTCCATTGTTCCCTCTTCAGTATTGTTATAAAACTTTTTGAAAATACCTTATGGGTCATCAAATGACATAAAGGAAATTGGGGTCTTGTCTTGGGACTCTTAATGTCATTCACTTAAGAATGGACTGAAAAGACAGGAAGCTCAATGAGGATTTAATTAGAGTATGGAAGTAAAAGATCCCTTAGGCAGGCAAGCTCTAAATCTCATCAGATTCCCAAAGGTTGATAATGTAGAAAAGAAAGGGAAAACAAAAACAGAAACAAACAAACAAACAAAAACTCCCATTCCGTTCTAGCCAGCACAGAGTCCAGACACATGGTGAGCAACTGGTGGGGAGGGAGCTGTAGAAAAGTAGTGCTGTAGCCCATAGTACCAGGCAAAGCACGCTTGGGTTCTGGCAAGCCTTAAAGATAGGGGAAAAGAGAGAAAGAAAGAAAGAAAGAAAGAAAGAAAGAAAGAAAGAAAGAAAGAAAGAAAGAAGGGAGGGAGGAGGAGGGAAGGAAGGAAGGAAGGAAGGAAGGAAGGAAGGAAGGAAGGAAGGAAGTTATCCCTTCCTAATCATGGCCCAGAAAGGTGAGCTTCACTGTGGCTCAGCTGGGAAGAACTGTCCTGGCGCACGAAATGCTGGGAACAAAAAAGGGCAGCATCTTATTAAAGGAACAATTATTCCACCCCTTTATCATGACTTATGTTTAATTTGGCCTCCTAGGGCCCAAGTTAAGATTCTATTCTCTTGATGGGAAGTTTACTTAGGCTTCTGTTGCTATTCTAAGGATAATATTTCCTTCATTCTCTTTGTTCCTGGTTTACTTTGGCCTTTTTGGATTCCTTAAGGTGGGAGGCAATTCACTTCAATGCTTGATGCAAAACAACAACCTTTCTATGGGTAACTATTGTCTGCTACTTTAATTTAAACAATTTCACCTCTACCACAAGCCCTTGGAACAATGACCATTAGTTCTGGGATCTTCAATGCCAGAGAATTCAGTAACCAAATTCCAAATTCATTTATTTGAGTGTGTTAACCAGATGACTTTTCCATGTCAGAATCCCATGGAAGTATTATTCTATGGTGAAAGTGGGAAGGCAGGCCTTTCCAGAACACTGTGATATTAACACAGATGTGAAAGAGCCTGTGTAACACAGGGAGACATGGGATCATAGGGCAGAAACAACAAAAGACACAGCAACTCCTCAGAGAGCTGGAGCACAGAATGGCCACTGAGAATTCCTTCAGGCTGAAGAGGACGTAAGAGGCAATAGAATTTATATCTGTACTCCACTGCATCAAGTTGAGTATTTGCTTCTTCTTATGGCCCCATCAAGACCATTTTGATTCTTGTTTGTTTTGTCTTTGTTGTTGTTTGTTTGTTTGTGTTTTCAGGCAATGTTATAGTTTCATTTCAAACTCAGGCAAAGAAATGCGTTCTTTAATTTGCCATTCCAGGTTACACAAGGGATGTCAATTAAGGAACTCAAACATCACACCCACAGTCAAAAGCTGAGAAAAACAAATGCAATCTTACTATATGCTGTGTGATGCTCACCTAGCTTTCTTTCCTCTTCTTACACAGTGTGGAGCCCTGTGTCTAATGAAATGGTGCCACCCATACTCAGAGTGGTGTTTACCACCTCAATCAACAGCCAACACAATGCTCCACACACCCACCAACAGGTCAACCATATCTACACAATTCCTTAGCTGAGATGCTCTTCCTAGAATTCAAGGTTGTGGGAAGTGGGCATTTAAAACTAACTGTTACAGACGCTATCTCAGGAAACCTGAGCTAGTTCTACCTCTTGTTCCTACCTCCCCAGTGTTAGTATTGTAGGCATTGGCTACAAAACTGGTTGTTTGTTGTTGCTGTTGTTGTGCTGTGTGTTGAACCTAGGAACCCAACTCAACCTTACATCTTAGGTAAACACTACAACCAATGCACAACCTAACCAGCCTGTTTCTGTTTCTAAAACCAAATTTTAATCTTTGATTAATTTCAAAATTAAAAATACTACTTCCTGAACAACAGAAAAATTTTAGAAGGCATCTACACTACGGTGCACTTGGGCTGTACACTGGCTCAGGCACCAAACTATAACATCTATTTTGATAGACTCTCTATAGGATTTTTGTCCCTCATCTGCATGTTCTCAGCAAGTGGCTTGATCAGGCTGTTGGCCACTTCAGCATGCATCCTTACCCCAAGAATCTGGATTTTTCCAGGATTTTTTTTTTTTTTTATCTAAACAAGGCACTCTGTAAACTCTTCCTCTCAATGTATCATCTTCTTGTGCATGTCTTCTGTACAACTATTCCTAGGTAATTGGAGACTGAACTTATCTTGTATAAGGACAATGTTCCAAGGATTATCCTAAATACCAGCAGTGAGGAGCTTCTCTGAATCCCACTAACTTTGTGACTGTACCTACAGATGAGATTCCACATTGAAGAGGAAATAATAATCCTTAAACCCAATAGTTCATTCTAGATCAAAATATGGGTGGCCATGGCCCAGGAACACAGATATAGGTCACCTCAAAGGCCACTATGGAAGAACTTTTATGGAATTTTGTAGAAACAGAACAAAGAAAGTCAGAAGTCAAGACACTTCTGCATTACATTGGTGGAAACATGGAAGAGATGGGTTATAACACAGAGGAGAACCGTTAGAGGCTTCAAATGCTATCTGATGACATGATTAGCATCAAGGTTTGTAGAAGCTAGGGGTCTGCTAAGTTAATATAGTCTAAAGGAAAACTAATCTTCTGGTTGTACATTCTGAATTATTTACCTAATGGTCACAAAGCTGTTATGTCAAGTACAGAGGAAGGCAATGTATAGGTATTAAGAGAGCTGAATATGGCCCAAGATAATCTGGCTCTGGACCTTCAACAGGTCAAATTCTCCAATTCATTGAATTTCAAAAAGCTAATAATCATTACAAAGGGTTCAGTTTGAAGGTGCAGATTCTTTGTAAGAATTTTTGTTTATAAAATAGGTGCTATGTGGCACTGAGTATAAAATATTATCCAATCTCTCTAGAAGGGAAACTTCTTGACCTATCACAGGGCCAATGGGTAACTTGAAATCTCTTTGCTATATCTTCTGCTTTGAAGTATTGGAGCTGGAATAGGGCACAGATTCAAACTCCTCAGATCTTTGATATACTTTGGAATCCACAAATGGTCCAGGTAAAGATCCCTGATGAGAAACTCCTTGTATGCTCTTTAATGGTTCCTGTTATCACTTGATTTCCAGAACTGAAAACATCAGATACTGCTGAAATCCTTGTAGCTCTGCTCCTTGGACCCAAACTGCTACTGGTAATTGGTGCCTTTGCCGTCTACATGCACAAGAAGCAGAAGGCCTGACTGTAAGGTAGGAAGGATGGAGGGTGTATTAGTTCTTATCTGTCTATGTGATAACACAACATGATGAAAACAATTTATAGAAGAAAGGGTTTATTTGCCCATACTGTTCTAGGGTCATATGAGTCTATCAAACCTGAGAGGCATGAAGACAGATCAGGGAGCTAAGAGCTCACATCCTTGTGGAGAGCATGAAACAGAGAGAATAAACTGGAAGTGTCACAAGCCTTTTTAATATGAAAGCTCACCTCATGTGACAAAATTTCTCTGGCAAGGCTGTACAACCTAAAACTCTCCAAAGAGTACCACCAAGTGGGAATGATGCATTCAAATATCCTAGAATGTAGAGAATATTTCTTATTCAAACCACCAGGGGGATATAGATCTTTGGAATAACAAAGAAGGGGCAGGATCAGCAAGAGGGCCAAGGCATTTATGAAACAGTTTTACCATCTGTGGTGATGACCTGTTGCTTGGGATCTTCAGGAATCTCTTGGAACCCTTTGAGACATCCCAAGCTCCCAGAAAGTATGTATGTCCTTCAGGAAGCTTTCAATCAAGGATCAACAAAGGCATCCAAAGAGGCCTAAAAAAAGTGAAGGACATGGGCCCCAGGGAGGATGTGGGGTATTGGTCACTGGCCCTGTTAAAGGTCACTACAGAAAGTGCAAAATAAGGGTTCATGAGAAATATAAATCTACATTATAGACCAATTTTTAGAAATTCCAGAGACCTGTATTAAGGAATCTTCCTGCTTTGGTCTCTCTGTGATCATGAAGAAGAGACTTAGAAAGACTATGTAACTAAGCCAGTAACTAGGCTTAGTCCTGCATAGGAGGAGAACAGTGCCAGGGACATTGTAGCACTAAGGTACAATGTGTACATTATAGAGAAGATTATTGAATGAGAGGTGATTCTCCTCAGCTCTTCACTTCATTCTGCCATATCAGTCCCTAAATATCTGACATCACCTTTTTTATAGGGGCTCAGACTACAAGAAGCTGTGGAAGATTGCTTCAAATGCCACCCTTACAAGGACAACTCCAACTCAGAATTCCCTATTGTTCCCCCATAAGCATTGACAGTGAACAGTTCTAATGCTGTAGTTCTTAATCTCAATAATAAAAGAATTTAAGAAAGAATTCAAGTGAAAGTTCAAATATAATCTATCAAGTTATGAGGGAAAATTTCAAGTTCAGGCAAGTATATAACTCAGGAACCTCACAGAAGAGAACAGAGAAGTAAAGGGAAAACATACTCATGCTATTTAAGAAGACATGGTGAAAAATTTCCACATGGTGAAAAGGGGGCATTTAGAGAAAAATTAAGGAAGTCTAAAATATCAGAAAAGGTTGACTTAGATTCAGCCAGCATCCAAAACCCAAAAGAAAGAGACAGACAGAAAGAAAAAGCAAGTGTTGCTTAGGGTGATCTGGCCACACTGAGGTAGACAGACCCATTTGAACCTCAACATAGCATGTTAAGACTACACTGGGTAGTGTTGCTGGCTTTGCAGCTGGGATCCCACCATCTCTGTTCTTTGGGCCAGGGGACGAGCAGATGCAGAATCAATGGCACAGATTTGGGGAAGTATGTAAGCAGTCTCATTTTTTAAGCAAAGGGCTTATAATATTTATTTATGTGGCTGTTGTTTGGAGGGCTTTCCCTCTATGGCTATTTCTTGATTTGGCCTTGGATCTGCCATCAACAGTTGTTATCTTGGGGGTCCATTTCATGCTCCTTTGTGTCAGGACACTGCACATGTCACAGCTCTTTGTTTGCTTAAGGTGTGGCCCAGTGCTTTCAGCCTTACCCGCCTCAGGGAGGGAGAATTCTGGGAAGGAAATGGGAAGTATATGAATTAATGGGAGATTCTGTGTTGTTTTATTTTTTGATGCAGGGTCTGGTTTATAGCCTTGACAGTCTGTATACACCAACATGCCTCTCTACGAAAATTTATTCTTCCTATCTTTTTAGTGTGGTTTAAGAGGGTCTGTTGTCCTAGTGAATGACCTTGACCACCTGGAATATTAGGTCTTCACCTAGGTCATAGATTCTGTTCTCTTAACCATGAGTTATCTTTAATGAGCCCTTATAGATACTCTAACATCTTTCTAAAAAGGTAACCCTGAAATCATTTAGGAGTTACATCAGGATCAGAGCCCCCAAACTTTTGTTATCTCTGACCTTTGGAGAGAACAAGGCTGCCAAAAGGCCCAAGGCCATTTTGGGCTTCTGGAAAAAGAAGAAACTATTTGGATCTTTGAGGTCTTTTTGCCCTAAACATCCTGTTTAGTTTCAACCTCTTCTTTTTGTAAATATAATTCTTGATTGATTCTATGGAAATTTCACATCATGTGCCCCATTCTTGCCCACTTACCAGTCTCTTCATATCTGTTCCTTTCCCCTGCAGTATCCCTTCCCAAAAGAAAACTCTGTGAAATATTAATTAAGCAAAGGCCACCAGATCAGTATGGCCACAGTAGCAGCATTACCCTCAGACACCAACACGGTCTCATTCCTGTGGCCTTAGGTGGTGGTACGACCACGGACATCAACTTAGACCCTAGCTGCTCTAGAGCCACAGACCCAGACATGGCTCTTGGCAGCAGCCTGGGCCTGGGCAACCATAGCCCTGTGTGGCAACACAGGCCATTCTCATAAGCATGACCACCATGGCAGCACAGGACCCAGAGACCTACATGGCCATAGGTTGTGCCCTAGAGCCTGAAATGAATGTGGCCTTTGGTGATAGGATGGGCCACACATACCAACACAGACCCTAGCTGTGGTAATACCATGAACTCAGACATGGTCCATGGCAGCTGCCTCAGTTTGGATATTTCCAAGGCTCCAGATTAAACTGCAGGCCACTTAGATTGGCATCAGCCCAATGGTTGTGTGGCCCTTGAACACCAACATGACCCCAGGTAGCATCCCAGACCCCTGCAATTGTCATGGCCTTCAGTGGATTCAGGAGCCAAAGACTCTAACACATACCATGTCTGAAGTAGGGCCACAGACCCAGCCATGGCCCTACACCTCAGCCTGGGCCTGGATGTCACCATGGTCCTGGATAGCAGCACAAGTCACTCAGATAAGCATGACCCCAGTGGAATCATGGTCCTTGGGCACCAAAATGGCCACAGGTGGTAGAAAAGATTCCGGACATCCTTGTGACCTTTGGTGGCAATATGGGTCATGGATGTCAACACAGATACTGGCTGAAATAGGACCACAGGACCCAGACATGGTCACCAGCAACAGCCTGGGCCCTGAGTCACTTTGGTTCCAGGTAGCAAGTGGGCCACCCACATCAGCCAATTCCTCCTCACCTGTGCATCTTCAATCTGCCTCTTTTCACAGCACATTGACTGTCCTGCATCTCTTTTTCTCCCATTTATCCATTATATATATGCTCATCAAAGTGGTACCTCCTCCTTGGGTACAAGGTGAGTGTGCCTTCAGCCAGCCCACACTGTAAGGCTGGTCCATGGGTGTCTTTTACCTACATGAGCCTTGTGGCATCAAATGGACCTGTAGATGCCTCAGCCAGCCCAGACTGTCAACCACTTATTCTTATCACATGGTCTTCATCTAGGGTCTAGAAATTGTTCTGGTCTCCTCCTGACAATGTGAAGAGTCCCTTTCTGAGTGTATCTGGTATCTGGAATCCATTGTCATGGGCTGGCTCACACTGTACACTTCAGTTCATGGTTTCTGGAGCTACTCTGTCTCCTGGATTTCACTATAACCAAACTGCTAACCTCACTGATATTCTCTAATTTGCTACATCCTAATTTTATTAATAAAACTTCTCATTTTCCTATTTGACCAAGTGTCCTCAGATAGCCTCCATAAAATTTAAAATTAAATATATGCTTTCTGAAATCAACATAGAGTCTCTGTCAACTTTTTTCTTATCTCTGCTGTTCATGATAGAAATGCTGTGAAATTTCAGATTTTGAGTCATTTTACTTTTTCTTTCTTCACTTACTCACATGAAATGATGAGTTTAAAATGAGCATGAATACTCTTAAGATGAAAAATGTTTTAAATTTGTCTCTGAAAAGAGGAGAAAGTGCTGATTCATAGTGCTTATGGCATTCCATCATGTAATGACTCTCATCAAGGTTAATTCCAAATAACCAACAGTTAAATCTCAAGATGCACAGCCATGAAAATTTCGCACAGACTGGGCCAAACTATACCCACTCACCACTACAGTGTATCTGCACTGTGAACATAGCTCACCTCCTCTGTCCCTCTCCTTTAGCCACAGGATCAAGTACAGAAGCCACAGAATCTACCAGTTCCCATTTTAGCTACCAGAATGTGTTGTCAACTAAATTAAATTTAGTGACACTTCTGCTTCTTCCAATATATCTTAATAGTTCACTTTCTATCTCTGCTCAATGTCACTTTGTCACTAACTTTTATCACAACACAATATACAAATTTGGGCAACAAAGAAGCAACACATCTGTGAATTTGCTATGTGTCTGGAAATGAGAATATCTTAGTTCTGTTCACTGATGATGTGATCAAATACATCAGCAAAACAAATTTAAGTATGAAATGATGAGGTCTCTCAGTGATAATTGAGTGATGGCCAGGTTTGCTACTGAATCTCTGGATGAAAGTTGGATAAATGAGGATACTTCTAGTGAAAGATTGGAAGGAATCTGTAGACATAGATTTTCCTCTGTGAGATGTAGTTTTCATAAAAGGTAGATTGCCATTCTAAATGAAACAATTTTACTTGTTGTCAAGCTTTTAAAAAGTTTTGGTGGTCTATTATACCTTTGAATATGGACCAAAAGGAACTAGTTAAGAATACCCTCAGATGCTTTGTGTGCATTATAAGTGAGATGACGGTTTTTATTGTAAATATGACAGGATCTTGAATCACATGAAAGAGTCACATGGAGAGATTTTCAGGATCAGATTGTCCTATGATCATGTCTGTGGGAGACTGTCTTGATGACATTAGTTCAGGTGGGAAGATTCATCCCATTGTGGGGGGGGTCATCATCCCATACTTGAGTCCTGGAAGGTATAAGAAGATTGTAAAAGGAGGCTGAGGTGTGAAGACATGCATTCATTCTCTCTTTCTGCACTTGACTGTGATGCTCTGTGACAAGCTGTTTCAAATGCCTGCCACCTTGACTTCCCTGAAGTGACAGATTATAAGTTTGAATAGAGAGATAAAATGAACCCTTTCTCTGCTAAGTTGTTTTCCTCAGGGTATTTTATCACAGCAACAGAATTTAAACTAGGTCAATAGACAAAGGGGTGATTTTATTAACTCAAGAACACTAGAATTGACAAGTGGATTTTAACAATGTGAAGTGGAGATGTAAATGAATTGTCATTACATGAAAGGCAATGAACAAAAGCACCTTGTGGAGGAGAGAGTATGTTTGACTTACTGTTCTATATCACAGTTCATCATCCATGGAAACCATAGCAAATACTCAGGGCAAAAGCCCAGAACTTCAGGAACTGAAGCAGAAGCTAAGGAGAAATGCCGATTACTGGATTGCTACCCATCACTTGCTCAACCTGTTTTCTTATACCATACAGGACCACCTGGCCAGGAATGGCAGTGCCCACAGTGAGATGGGCCCTATCACATCAATTATCAATCAAGAAAATGCAATACAGTCTTGCCTACAAGCAAATATTGTAGAGAATTTTACAATTGAGATTCCTTCTTCCAAGATAACACTAGCTTGTGTCAAGTTGATATAAAAATTATCCAACATATCTTTTAAAAATATAGAATTGGTCATTTGAGATTATTTATTATAGAAGCTTGGAATTCTTGTGCCATGGTCATTGACAGTTGCTGTTGTTATTTGCTTGTTTATTGATTGGATAACCTTCTAGGTTGCTTACTGAATGCTATCCTCTTAAACACACCAGCACTTTCTTTCTTGTCCTGCAATATTTGTTAAGAAGCTACAAATCCTTGTTGGACAGTAGAGACTTATTTCAATTAGATTGACACAGAACTGGTGCATGTTTTATCTTACTATTTTGTATATACTTGAAGTTGAAGCAGACATAGTCACAGTGAACTAAGTCTGGGTTTTGCTACTTTTCTATTTACTCTCAAACATGAAGCCTATTAACTCCTCTACTGTGAGCTCCTGCTCAGAGCAGACTTGTTCATTAGTGTCATGGGGGTAGAGTCTACATTCTGGACAGATGTTTCCAATGCAGAACAGAGTTTGCAAGCCATTGTGATTAAGTCTCCTCCCAGGCCCAGGAAACTCTCAACTGTCTTCCTCTCCCACTAGAACCCTATTTCTACTAGTGTCAAATAGAATTTCCTGTCCCACTAAGTAGAAATTCACTGAATTGTACCCATTTGCTCTCTGGAATTTGTCATATATCTCCCTCCTAAGAGTCCCATTAGAACATAGATTGCATATAACAGTATATCAATAAAAGATTATCACTGGGGTCATTCCAAGAGCATAGCTATTTTTACTCCATCACTGAACATCTCTCAGAACCGATCCTCCTACCTCAACTGAGTAGCTCTAGAAGAAGCCACTAGTCATCAAAATAAGGGATTCAGATTTGGGAGTTTAAGAATAATCCTTCCTGGACAAGATTCCAAGTAGTGAGTCACCAAGACCTTCGCATGCCCTTCAGGACTAAGTTGATCCAGAGTAGGCTTCAGAAAAAGAAAACAGAATTATTTCTGGTAGGCTTATCTGAGTGCTTTTTAAAATGTACCTTGAACAGTTTCTCCCTTATAACTGCATGCACTGCCTCATTTATTCTTCTACATAATAAACTTTGCTGCTGTTTTACACCAATAAAGTCACTGTGTGCAGAGAGAACCAAGGCATCTCATTTCTTTAGAGCAGAATAGGTTTTCTCACCTGTGCAGACATCAGATAGACCAGACTCCTTAGATCTCATGTTGTCTGACCCTGACTCCTGGCTCAAGACTCCTCACAGTGTCCTGCTGCTGATGTTCATGATGTTCACAGGTGAGCATGTCTCAGTAGAATCCATCCTCCATGCCTGTGGGCCAACCCTGCTTATAAAATTCAGCAACTTCCACAGAAAGGGAGGTGAGGGCACTGTCTGTGAACCCTATGAGCACTGGCTCCATAGGTCCATTAGCTGCAGCAGGTAGTTAGAAGTGTCCAGCTGAACTGACTCAGAAGCAGCTGATGTGGCTGCATAACCCCATCCTCAGCATTCTGTTCTCTCCCACTGAGGCTATGCAGCCTGATACATAAGTGGTAGATGAGGTCAATGATCCATTGTCCCTAGAGTTGCTCAGCTCCATCTTCCCTCAGTGTGGTTCTTCACTGAGTCCTCTGTCCTGCACCTCCTTCCCCCTCCTTAAGATCCTCCACATATTCAGTTTAATGGTACCTGTGTTGCTAGGGTTGCCATAGTGATGTACCATAGACTGAGTAGCTAAAATAATGCTCAACCAAGTCCTCACAATTCTCTAGGCTGGAGTACTGTACAAAAGGTGTTACATGGGCTGTCCTCTTCTTAGGCATCAATCCCTGCATTGTAGGTACCATCTTTCCCTCTGTGTTCACACATGCTCCCCCTCTGCCTATCTTCATATATGTCCTCTTATAATTCAGCCAGTCCTGTTGGATTGAGTCCTGCCCCTATTTTTGTTATAGACAAGTTTATGGATACAAACTTCCCTCTTAGTGCTGCTTAGTGTCTAGTGCATTTTTGTGTCTGCAAAGAGTCAGGCTGTTTCATAATTTCAATAAATTTGTATATTCCGTTGATTTCCATTATGTATTCAGTAGCAGTTTGGTAAATCTCCATGAGTTTTCTGAAGGCTAATTTGTTTTGTTTTGTTTGGTTTTGAAAAAAAAAGTTTTAGTATGTAACACAAGGTGCCAGTTGGAGGTGACTACACAGATCAGGCTAACCTTGAACTTACAGATATCTGCTTGCCTTTACGTCTGAAAATTATGTTGTTGCAGTGATTATTCTCAACTTCAAGTTTGGTTTCATACTGGTCAAAGAGGTACATGATCATATCTCAGTACCTCCAAATGTCTAAGTCTTATTTGTGAACTTACAATGTCAAAAAGGTCATAACACAAAACATCTAGGAAATGTTTTATGATACCATAAAAAGGCCAACCCTAAGAATAATAGAGATAGAAGAAGGAGAAGAATACCAACTCAAAGGCACAGAGAATATATTTAACAAAACCATAAAATAATACTAAAGAAGAAAATGCCTATGAAGATACAAGAAGCTTACAGAACACCAAATAAACTAGAACAATAAAATGTTCCCTTGCCACATAATAATCAAACAACTAAACATACAGAATAAAGAAAGCATGTTAAAAGCAGCAAAGAAAAAGATCAAGTGACTTATAAAGGCAGACCCAACAGAATAACACCCAACTTCTCAATGGAGCCTCTGAAAGCCAGGAGGTCCTAGACAGACATTATGCAGACACTAAGATACCATGGATGCCAGCCCAGACTACTATTCCCAGCAAAACTTTCAATCACTATAGACAGAGTACACAAGATATTCTAGGACAAAACCAGATTTAAACAATACCTTACACAAATCCAGACCTACAGAAAGCACTTGAAGGAAAAATCAACAAGATAGACATCCAACCTAAAGAAGTTAGATGCACCTATGAAAACATAGACAATAGATAATCCCACACCAACAAATCCCAAAGAAGGGAAATAAATACACACTACCACCAAAAGATAACAGGGATTAACAATCACTGGGATATCAATATCCCTTAATATCAATGGACTCAGTTCATCTATAAAAAGACACAGGCTAACAGAATGGATACAAAAACAGGATCCATCTTTCTGCTGCATACAAGAAACACACTTCAACTTCAAAGACTGACACTACCTCAGAGTAAAGAGTTGGAAAAAGACTTTCCAATCAAATGGTCTTAAGAAGAAAGCTGGTGTAGCTATCCTAATATCTAAGAAAATAGACTTCAAACTAGAATAAATCAAAAGAGATCAGGAAGAACATTACATATTCATCACAGGAAAAATCCATCAGGATGAAATCTCCATTATCAACACTTATGCCCCAAATACAAGGGCTCCCACATATGTAAAAGAAACATTACCAAATTGTAAATCACACATCAATTCCCACACACTAATAGGGGAGACTTCAATACCCCACCCTCACCAATGGACAGGCCTGCCAGAAAGACACTTAACAGAGAAATAAGGGATCTAAGAGATGGTTTGACTCAAATTGACTTAATAGATATATACAGAACATTCCACCCAAACACAAAGGAATACACCTTCTACTCAGCACCCAATGGAATCTTCTCTAAAATTGACCACATACTTGGTAATAAAACAAATCTCAACTGTTTGGAAACTTGGGCTTATGCAGGGACACTTTGCTCAGCCTGGAAGGAGGGGACTGGACCTGCCTGGACTGAATCTACCGGGTTGAGCTGAATCCCCACGGAGTCATGGCCCTGGAGGAGATGGGAATGGAGGGGAGGGGCTGGGGGGAAGGTGGGGGTGGGAACGGGATGGGGGATGACAGGGGAACCCATGGCTGATATGTAAAATTAAAACACAGATATAATTTTTAAAAAAATGGAATAACCTCCTGTATTTCATTGGACCACCATTGCTTAAATTTAGAATTAAACAACATAAATTACAGAACGCCTACAATCTCATGGAAAGCGAATAATGCTCAACTGAGTCACTAATGGGTCAAGGAAGAAATAAAAAAATAAATTAAAGACTTCTTAGAATTCAATAAAAATAAATGTGCAACATATCCAAACTTATGGGACACTATGAAAACAATGCTAAGAAGAAAATTCACAGCACTAAATGTCCAACTAAAGAAGTTTGAGTAAGCTCCCACTAGTGACTTAGCAATATACCTGAAATCTCTAGAACAAAAAGAAGCAAACTCACCAAGGAAGAATAGGTGCCAGAAATAATCAATTTGAGGGCAGATATAAATAAAATAGAAACAAAAAGAACAGTACAAAGTATCAATGAAACAAAGAGTTGGTTCTCTGAGAAAATCAACTAGATAGGCAAATCCTGCCCAAAGTAACCAAAAGGCAGAGAGAACATCTGATTAACAAAATCAGAAATAAAAAGGGGAATATAACAATAGACAACAAGGAAATCCAGAAAATCATCAGGTCATACTTTGAAAACCTGTACTGTACAAAATTGCAAAATCTAAAAGAAATGGACAATTTTCTGAACAGGTACCACATACCAAAGTTAAATCACAACCAGATAAACAATTTAAATAGACCTATTACCCCAAAGGAAATAGAAGCAGTCATAAAAAGTCCTCCAACCAAAAAAAGTCCAGGAACAAATGGTTTCAGTGCAGAATTCTACCAGAATTTCAAAGAAGAGTCAATACCAATACTCTTCAAATTGTTCTGCACAATAGAAACTGAAGGAACTTTACCATACTTTCTCCTGGGATACAGTTACCTTGATACCCAAACCACACAAAGATGCAACAAAGAAAGAAAATTACAGACCAATCTCCCTCATGAACAATGTTGCAAAAAATACTAAAAAATAAAATGCTGGATGGCTTAACATGAAAATCTGTCAATGTAATACACCATATAAACAAACTGAAGGAAAAAAAAAACATAATCATTTCATCAGCTGCTGAAAAAGCCTTTGACAAAATCCAACACCCTTTCATCATAAAGGACTTGGAGAGATCAGGAATGAAAGGAACATACCTAAACATAACAAAGGAGAATTAAAGCAAGCTGGCAGCCAACATCAAGTTAAATGGAGAGAAACACAAAGCAATTCCACTAAAATTAGGAATGAGAAAAGGCTTCCCACTCTCCCCATATCTATTAAATATAATACTTGAAATTCTAGCTGGAATAATAAGACCACAAAAAGAGATCAAAGGGATACAAATTAGGAAGGAAGAAGTCAAACTTTTGCTATTTGCAAATGATATGATAGTATGCATAAGTGATCCCAAAAATCCTAACAGGGAACTGCTACAACTGATAAATACCTTCAGTAATGTGGCAGGATACAAGATTATCTAAAAATATCAGTAGTTCTCCTATATACACATGAAATAGGGGCTGAGAAAGAAATCAGAGAAACATCAGCCTTTACATTAGCCACAAATAATATAAAATACTTTGGGGTAAATCTAACTAAGCAAGTGAAAACATGTATGATGAGAACTTTAAGTCTCTGAAAAAAGAAATTGAAGATATCATAAAATGGAAAGATCTCCCCTGCTAATAGATAGATAGAATCAACATAATAAAAGTGGCAGTCTTACCAAAAGCAATCTACATCAATCCCCATCAAAATTCCAACACAATTCTTCACAGACCGGAAAAGAACACTCAACTTCATATGGAAAAACATAAAGTACAGGATAACTAAAACAATCTTGTATAATAAAGCAACCTCTGAAGGCATTACAATCCCTGACTTCAAGCTTGACTATAGAGCCATAGTAATGAAAACAGTTTGGTACTGGCATAAAAACTGACATATAGACCAATGGAATCAAATTGAAGACCCTGATGTTAATCCACACATCTATGAACACCTGATTTTTGACAAAGAAGCCAAAACTGTACAATGGAAAAAAGAAAGCATCTTCAACAAATGGTGATGGCATAACTGGATGTAAACATGTAGAAGACTGCAAATAGATCCATATCTATCATCACACACAAAACTCAAATCCAAATGGATCAAAGACCTCAACATAAATCCAGCTACACTGAACCTGATGGAAAAGAAAGTAGGAAGTGTGCTTGAACACATTGACACAAGAGACCTCTTCTTAAATATAACACCAGTAGCACAGACACTGACAGTAACATTAATAAATGGGATCTTATGAAACTGAGAAGATTCTGTAAGGCAAAAGACACAGTAAATAAGACAAAAAATGACAGCCTACAGAATGGGAAAAGGTCTTCACCATCCCTACATCTGACAGAGGGCTGACCTCCAAAATTTATAAACTAGATATGAAAATACAAAACAATCCAATTAAAAAACAGAATTCTTAAAAGAAGAATCTCAAATGGCTGAAAGACATTTACAGACTTGCTCAGCATCCTTAGTAATTAGGAAAATACAAAGCAAAATGACTTTGAGACACCATCTTACACCTGTCTGAATGGCTAAGATCAAAAATACTGATGACAGCTTATGTTGGAGAGGTTGAGGAGCAAGGGGAACTCTCCTCCACTGTTGGTGGGAGTGCAAATTTGTACAGCTACTTTGAAAAATCAGTACGGCAGTTTCTCAGAAAATTGGGGATTGATCTACCTCAAGCACCAGGAATACCACTCTTGGGCATATACCCAAGGAATGTTCAATAATACCACAAGGGCACATGCTCAACTATGTTCATAGCAGCATTATTCATAAACAACCTAGATGCCCCTCTACTGAAGAATGGTTAAAGAAAATGTGGTACATATACACAATAGAGTATTACTCAGCTGTTAAAAAAATGACCTCACGAAATTTGCAGACAAATGGATGGAACTAGAAAATATCCTGAGTGAGGTAACCCAGACTCAGAAAGACAAACATGGTATGTACTCACACATAACTAGATACTAGATGTAACACAAAGGATAATTGAACTACATCCCACAGCTCCTGAGAAGCTAGCTAAAAAGGAGGACCCTAGGAGGAACACATGGATCACCCTGAGAAGGGTAAATGGATGGGACCTCCTGAGTAAACTGGGAGTGAGTGGGAGCAATAGGGGGTAGGGGATAGAGGATGGGGACATGAGAGAATGGAATCGTTAAAGTGGAAAAGGAATAGAGTGAGAGAGCAATGAAAGAGAAATCATTTTTTAAAATTTTAAATTGTATTATGATTTATATAATATAAATTGTAATTTTCTTTTTTTCTTTTTTTTTTCTTTATTATTATGTGTTTTAAATTTTATACATCAGCCATGGGTTCCCCTGTCCTCAGCCCTCCCACCCCCACCCTCACCTTCCCCCTAGCCCCTCCCCTCCATTCCCATGTCTTCCAGGATCAAGGCACCCCTGGGGATTCATTTAAACCTGGTGGATTCAGTACAGGCAGGTTCTGTCACCTCCTTCCAGGTTAAGCAAAGTATCCCTGTGTAAGCCCAAGGTTTCAAACAGCCAGCTCATGCACTAAGGACAGATCCTGGTCCCACAGACTGGGTGCCTCCCAAGCATATCAAACTATTCAATTGTCTCACTTATCCCGAGGGCCTGATCTAACTGGGGGCTCCACAGCCTTTGGTTCATAATTCATGTGCTTCCCTTCATTTGGCTATTTGTCCCTGTGCTTTTTTCAATCTTGGATTCAACAATTCACGCTCTTGCAGACCCTCCTCTTTCTTGACAGTTGGACACCTGGAGCTCCACCTGGGGCCTGGCTGAGGATCTCTGCATCCACTTCCATCAGTTATTGGACAAGGACATTATATACTCATCACAGGAAAGATCCACCAAGATGAAGTCTCAATTCTGAACATTTATGCCCCAAACACAAGGGCAATGTAGTGGATAGCCATCCCAGCATTGGCCTAGAAGTTCCAACCCCCACTGAGGCTTCGGTAATGGTCATGCCCACAAGGCAGGGTGGAGGAGGAAGCTGAAGACCCAGGGATCGAGAAGAGGGCTCTCTCTTGGTTCTGGGACGCTGGATGCAGGAGGTAGACTGAGCAGAGTTCTCCAGAGAACACCGCCAGACTGCACCATACCTTTGCCAGACCCTACAACCTATCCTTTCATTTGTAAGTTACCCCACAAAATAAACCTCCCTTTTAACTACATGGAGTGGCCTTAATAATTTCACCAATAAGGCACCCACATATGTAAAAGTGTAGAGAGCTGCGCACAGCTGCACCCATAAGGTGGCACCAGCTTCCGCCCCCACCTTCCTGATGGTGAGTGCTCTCAGGAGTAAACAACTCCATATTTGGCTTAGTCCTAGGATCTGGCTTGCTTCCGTGAACCTGGACCTATCCGCAGTGCCCACGTGGCAGGCTGGGGTTGGCCACCCAGGGACTATTTAGGTCGTGGGTGAGCTTTCCCTGGGGTCAGAAGATTGTTCAAGGTTCCTGAGTAAACTGCTGAAAGAAGAGCTCGGTGTTGCGTCTTCCTTGCTGGTCGAGGCGGTCCTGACATAAAAGAAACATTACTAAAGCTTAAATCACATGTAAAACCCCACACATTAATAGTGGGAGACTTCAATACCCCACTTTCACCTCTGGACAGATCGGCCAAATTGAAACTTAACAGAGACATAATGGACTTAACTGATGTTATGGCTCAAATGGACTTAATCGATATCTATAGAACATTCCACCCAAACAACATTCCACCCCATGGAACCTTCTCTGAAATTGGCCACATACTTGGGCACAAAGCAAATCTCAACAGATACAAAACAATTGGAATAACCCACTGTGTTCTATCAGACCTCCATGGTTTAAAGTTAGATTTCAACAACAGAAAAAACTACAGAAATCCTACAATCTCATGGAAACTGAATAATGCTCAACTGAATCACCAATGGGTTAAGGAAGAAAGAAAGAAAGAAATTAAAGACTTCCTAGAGATCAATGAAAATGAATACACCACATACCCAAACTTATGTGATACTATGAAAGCAGTGCTAAGAGGGAAATTCATAGCACTGAATGCCCACATAAAGAAGCTGGAGAAATCTCATGCTAGTGACTTGACAGCATACCTGAAAGCCCTTGAACAGGAAGAAGCAAAGTCTCCCAGGAGGAACAGACACCAAGAAATTATCAAATTGAGAGCTGAAATCAATAAAATAGAAATAAAGAGAACAATACAAAGGATTAATGAAACAAAGAGTTGGTTCTTTGAGAAGATCAACAAGATAGACAAGCCCTTATCCAAACTAACCAAAAGACAGAGAGAGAGCATCCAAATTAACAAAATCAGAAATGAAAGGGGGGACATAACAACAGACAATGAGGAAATCCAGAGAATCATCAGGTCATACTTCAAAAACCTCTACTCCACAAAACTGGAAAATCTAAAAGAAATGGATAATTTTCTGGATAGGTAACACATACCTAAGTTAAATCAAGACCAGAGAAACCATTTTAATAGTCCAATAACCCCTAAGGAAATAGAATCAGCCATTAAAAGTCTCCCAACCAAAAAAAAAGCCCTGGACCTGATGGTTTCACTGCAGAATTCTACCAGATCTTCAAAGAAGACTTAATACCAATACTCTTTAAATTGTTCCACACAATAGAAGCATAAGGAATATTACCAAACTCCTTCTATGAGGCTACAATTACCCTGATTCCTAAACCAAACAAAGATGCAACAAAGAAAGAGAAATCTTGATAGAAGGAGACATCATGGGGATAGGGAGAAACCCAGTTCTAAGGAAGTTCCCGGGAATCCACAAGGAAAACCCCAGATTAGACAACTAGCAATGGTGGAGAGGGTGCCTGAACTGGACTACCCTGGTAATCAGATTGGTGAATACCCTAGCTGTCATCATAGAGCCTTCATCCAGTAACTGATGGAAGCAGATGCAGAGATCCACAAACAAGCATCAGGCCAAAGTCCTCAAAAGTCCAGTCTAAGAGAGGGAAGAAAAATTTTATGAGCTAGGGGTGTCAACATCATGATGGGTAAATCTACAGAGACAACATGACCAAGCTAGTGGGAACTCATGAACTTTAGACCAATAGCTGTGGAGCCTACATGGGACTGGACTAGGCTCTCTGCATAAATGAGACAGTTGTATAGCTTGGTCTGTTTAAGGGGCCCCTGGCAGTGGGAGCAGGATCTTTACCTGGAGCATGAGCTGGCTTTTTGGAGCCCACTGCCTATGATGAGACACCTTGCACATCCTTGATGCAGGAGCAGGGGTTGGACCTGCCTCAACTGAAAGTACCAGGCTTTGTTGACTCCCCATGGGAGGCCTTGCCTTTTAGGAGGAGGGGATGAGGGAATGAGCTGGGTGGGAAGGCCAGGGGGAGCAGAAGAAAAGATGAGAGAGGGTCTGAGGCTGGCATGTAAAATGAATAAAAAATTTCTTAACAAAGAAAAGAACATGAGAGTGGACACTGTAGCTTCCAAAAACAATTTAAAGAATACAGCTAATGTCTCTCTTCTACCCCTAATAAAACTTCCTTTCCCTTCCTTGCCCTTAACTGTAAAAAGTAACCAGGAACTGTGTTCTTATCACAATGTAGCAAAAAAAAAAAAAAAAAGTAAAGAAAGAAAGAAAAAAGAAATGCTACATGTATGGCATTAAACAAAACCTGTTCTTTCTCTCTGAGAATAGTCTAATTGTCATATTTTTTCTTCCTACAAAATTCTTACTCATTTTTGCATGATACAGATTAAAAAATCTACAGATTTAATATGCTTTTGTATCCTTAGATGGTGTCTTGGTTAGGATTTCCATTGCTGTGAAGATGCACTATGACCATGGCAACTCTTTTTGTTTGTTTGTTTTTTGATTTTTCAAGACAGGGTTTCTCTGTGTAGCTTTGTGCCTTTCCTGGATCTCACTCTGTAGACCAGGCTGGCCTTGAACTCACAAAGATCCACCTGCCAAGTGCTGGGATTAGAGGTGTGCACCACCACTGCCCGGCTATGGCAACTCTTCTATGGAAAATGTTTAATTGAGGTGGCTCACTTACAGTTTCAGAGGTTTACTCCATTATCATCATTGAGCGGAGCATGGTCACATGCAGGCAGACATGGTGCTGGCTACATCATGATCTAAAGGTAACAGGAAGTGGAATGTCCATCACAATGAGGGAAACTTGAGCAAAGGAAACCCCAAAGCCTGCCCTCACAGTTATATTCTTCCTCCAACAAGCTCACACCAACTTCAACAGGGCCACACCTCCTAACAGTGCCACTCTCTTTGGGAGCCATTTCAAACACACACAGATGGGAAAAATGACAGCCCCGAGGAATGCACCATGGTGGTGTCTTCTCTAATGGCTCCTTCTAGTCCTTGATTTCCAGTACTGGAGACATCATCCCCTGCCCCAGTCTTTGTAGTTGTTCTCCTAGGTCTCTCAGGATGCTGCTGGTGGTTGTTATCTCTGCCATTAACATTTACAGGAAGCAGAAGGATTGACTGTAAGTTAGAAGATATGGAGGCAGGGCAGTACAAAGAGAGTCAGAAAAGGGGAAGGGTCAGCATGAAGTTAAGTCACCTGTCACACAGTACTGGGATATATGGTCTCTAAAGGGTGTGACTGTTCTTTGCTTTATATCTAGTATCCACTTATGAGTGAGTACATACCATGTTTGTCCTTCTGGGTTTGGGTTACCTCACTCAGGATGATATTTTCTAGTTCCATCCATTTGCCTGCTGAGTAGTATTCCATTGTGTACATGTTCCACATTCTCTTAATTCATTCTTCAGTTGACAGGCATCTTGGTTGTTTCCAGGCTCTGGCTATTATGAATAGTGCTGCTATGAACATTGTTGAGCATGTATCTTTGTGATATAATTGAGCATTCCTTGGGTACATGCCCAAGAGTGGTATGGCTGGGTCTTGAGGTAGATTGATTCCCAATTTTCTGAGAAACCGCCATACTGATTTCCACAGTGTTATACAAGTTTACACTCCCACCAGCAATGGAGCAGTGTTCTCTTTGCTCCGCATCCTCTCCAACATAGACCGTCATTAATGTTTTTGATCATAGACATTCTGACTGGTGTAAGGTGGTATCTCAGAGTCATTTTGATTTGCATTTCTCTGATGATTAAGGATGTTGTGTATTTCTTTAAATGTCTTTCAGCCATTTGAGAGTCTTCTTTTGAGAATTCTGTTTTGCTCTATGGCCCATTTTAAAATTGGATTGTTCAGTATTTTTATGTCTAGTTTCTTGAGTTCTTTATATATTTGGAGGTCATCCCTCTATCAAATGTGGGGTTGGTGAAGGTCTTTTCCCATTCTGTAGGCTCTTTTTGTCTTATTGACCGTGTCTTTTGCCCTACAAAAGCTTCTCAGTTTCAAGAGGTCCCATTTATTAATTGTTTTCTCAGTGTCTGTGATATTGATGTTATATTTAGGAAGTAATCTCCTCTGCCAATGCGTTCATGAGTACTTCCTACTTTCTCTTTTCCTACTTCTCTATCAAGTTCAGTGTAACTGGATTTATGTTGGGGTCTTTGATCCACTTGGACTTCAGTTTTGTATATGGTGACAGATACGGATCTATTTGTAATCTTTTACATATTGATATCCAGTTATGCCAACACCATTTGTTGAAGATGCTTTCTTTTTTCCATTGTACAGTTTTGGCTTCTTTGTCAAAAATCAGGTGTTCATATGTGCATGGATTGATGTCAGGGTCTTCAATTCGACTCCATTGGTCTGTGCCCCAGTTTTTATGCCAGTACCCAGCTTTTTTTATTACTATAGCTCTATAGTACAGCTTGAGGTCAGGGATGTGATGCCTCCAGAGGTGGCTTTATTATACTAGATATAAAACAAAGAATAATCAGACTCCAACCTACAGAACCCGGGAGGCTATATAGCAGGGGAGACCCTAGGATGACTGTGGCTTATAATAAGTTTTGGTTTTACTCAATCATTGGGCAAGCCTCAGTGAAACAGTTCACTATTAGGATAAGAATTTGTACTGTATCAAGCTGATAATAGAGAAAAAATGAATAAATAAAAATGAAAAATAAAGGGTGTGATGGGTTTCCAGGGATCCTCAAGAGTCAAAATGAACCTACTGAGAGTTCCCCAAATCCTGGGAGATGTGTGTGATATTAAAGATCAAGAGAATTTCCAGACCTAGAGAAGCAAGAAGACATGGGACAAGGGGGTGTGTGAGTGATATTGGCATGGTTGCTTGCCTTTGAAGCCAACTTCACCTTAGTAAATATTAAGGGAACAATTCTTTAGGCTTCTCTCAGGACTCTTTCCATTTGAGACCCCGCATAAAGAAAGCACAAGGATAGGAATCCTGATTCTTGGAGGAGGCTGTGTCACGATTGGATGGGATGGTCTTCTCCTCCACTTGGAACATGAGTACTCAGAGAAGTCAGCATCAGAAACATACCTCCCAGAAGCCCATTTGAAATTGATGAGAGGAGTGTTGCACAGGACAGGACCCCCAGTTATCTTTTTCCTCCACTGCCAGAGGACACTCTCAACTTCTATATAAAATTGTGTCCCTGGAAGAGGTGCAGCCTGGAAGAAACTGCTGACGAGAAGATTTTGTAGACTCTATTTTTAACTGCTCCTCCTCCTCCAGAACAGTGGCTGGCCTACCATTCCTTGTTGCCCCTCTTCATGGGCCATACTGCCTCAGAGTTGGCTCTGCATCAGCTGTATGAGGCAGGAACTCTAGGAAGCAGCTCTGAACCTCGACTTGCTCTCTATACAAGTACCTTAGACTCCTCCATTAAAATCTACTCAAGCTCCAATGTGATGAGCACATGAGTTATGTGGTTACCTAAAGTGTTGCCAGTTTTGTTGATCATGGTTAAAATATTGGGAGAGAATTTGAATCATTTTCATTTCTCTTTCAGCTCTATCCCACATATAGTGATGATTTTAAAATATTTGTGCCTGGTGATGGTGTCACATGCCTTTAATCCCAGCACTCGGGAGGCAGAGGCAGGTGGATCTCTGTGAGTTCAAGGCTCGCCTGGGCTACCAAGTGAGTTCCAGGAAAAAGGCACAAAGTTACAGAGAAACCCTGTCTTGAAAAAAGAATTATGTCCGCCCTTGACATGGTAACTTCAAAGTTTGAGCCTATGGAGAATCAGTGTTGATTTGCAATGCTTATGTTGCTCTGTCATGTAGGTACTCTTTATTGTGGATAATTTCATGCTATCAACAGTTTAAACTCAAGAACACAGACCTAATAATCCATCCCAGACCAACTCAACCCACACACACCACAGCATTATATCCATAACTTTTCCAAGGCTCATCTCTTCTGAGCCTTCACTCCAATCACATCTACCTACAGTGTTGCCACAGCCTCAACAAGCTCGCATTTCAGAGAGCAGGATACTTATGGAAACTTAGTTAAGCAGAGTTACTTCTCTGCTTTTCCCCCATTATGTCTGCAAAGCTCACTCTCTCTTTTCCCTCATGTCTTTGTAAAATTTCACTCTATCAAATGTTCATTCCTTATCCCAGTGTTAAAGGTATATAAGAAGAGAAAACATGATTGGTTCAGGAAAGAAAGCTGAAATACAATTACACCTCAGGAGTAAGGCTCATTAGGAGAAAGAACCATGAAACTGTGTTATTACCTAAGGTAGAAGGGGGGGACACTAAAAATGAAATATAGATAGATGATAAATTAGATGATAGACACACACACACACAACACACAGAGGCAGACGGGGGATAGAGATATAAATGATAAATCTTGAAAACAGCACAATTGTCTTAAAAGCAAAGATGAGGCTTTCTTTTTGCACCTGAAAGAGAGCTTCATTCTGAACAAGAGAAGTAGGGGGAAGGAGATAACCTCCGTGGGAAGGATGGCAGCAGGGAGAACAGACCAGAAGAGCCTCCTCAGAGAAATCCCCCAAACAAAGAGCTATCTGACTTTTATGTTTTCAGATGTTAGCAGGAAGCATTACACCATGTGACTTGGTTCAGGATAGCTTACATGACAAGAAGCATGGAGTAACCAAGGAATCAGTAATATTTCCTATGCAGATGGTCCAGGATTGAACAGATGTTTCCCTTAGCCCTGTTCACAAGTCTCTTTCTTTGTTTCTGGTGGCAGCTGTTTTTGAAGAATTTGATTCTGTGAGAAATAAAAGCACAGAATTTTTATATAATAATAAAAGTAATAAGTTTATTTTAAAAAGAGGGTCCAAAAGCAAACAAAAGAGTCGTGGAGAGGATAGGTCCCCAAAGAATGAATGAAGGCTTCCTTTGAGTTCAGAAGATGAATACCAAGAGTTTCAGTCAAATTTGTTCCCTGGAGGATATTTTTGATACAGTGTTGAATCTTCTCAATTTTGTGAACATAAAAGTATTCAACAAATTGTCACAACAATGTTAGGTTACACACAGAGCTGACTAATGAATCCTGGTTTGTGGAGCCAATGATGGCCCAAACCAAAGTTTGTTCTCAACCACTTACAGTAGATCTATGAGGATGAGCAGACAAGAATGTTGTCTTTGCAAGAAATGTCATCAGCAAATATGTTAAGAAAGGATTTATGTGGATCATATCAAATCTACAAGATATTATGATGTGGGTCTGATTTTTTCTCTCTCTTTCTTTTTATCCCTTTGTTTCTGACATAGCATTTATATGTGACACAAAACAGGAATAGTATATCCAAAGTTAAAATAATCAAGAGTACAGAATGTTGTAAACAGTAAAGAGTGCAGAGAAAAGAAGCAAAAACTATAATAAAAAATATTCTGTATGTGCCATCATCATTCCTGAATCAGCCTGCATACATGCTTTTCCTCTTTCTCCAGAGTCTTTTAAGATATGCAGACTTGGTCCAACTAATGTTGCAGGTTTAGTAGGCAAATAGGCATATAAGCAGAATGCAGGGTCCAGCAAAATGGCTCAGCCGCTTGAGCCACTTATCACAAACCAATAACTTAAGTTTGCTTTTCAGGATTCACATGGTAAAAGGAGAGAACCGTCTCCAACAAGCTGTCCTCTGACCTCCCAGATGCACCCTAGAACAAGTGTTTCCTTTCTCTTTCTCTTACAGGTACATGTACTCTGACATGCCCTGCTTTCAGTCAGGTGATGTGGTTAAGAATTCAAAGTTTGCTTTCAAGGAAATCACTTTGTGGATTGAGCCTTTTCTCCAGGACTTAACATTTTAAGCACAACTTTTTCAAATTGTAATATTTCTGCCATATGTGACTGTTTCTGATGTGCTCTCTCTTTCCCACTCCCTCTTTCTTTAGAATGTCTTTTGCCTTATAATATGCCTTATAACAATTGTAAAGCTATAACTGGTCCTTTAGGCTTGTTATTTGTTGTAGTAGTATGAAAAAGTGCCAGAAGTATTCTATAATACTATAACCAGGACTCAGTCTCTTAGTGATCCTGGAACCCTGTAAAGATCACTGGTGGCTCTAATTTTTCTTCTCAATGTTGAGGTTGGAAGAATCTGACCGTAAGTGGTGAGTTTTCCCTTGAAGGAAAAACAGATGGAGATAGAGTAAGCTCCAAAGTAAGAGGCAGTCCAGGGATGGCACATAAGCTTGGGCACAGGAGGTACAGAGAGGTACCATGAGGTATGATCCCTTCAAAAAACAGTATTTGTTTTTCCTGGCTTCCCCTGGCACAATGAGTATCAATAATGACCTAAAAGCATTCGGGCATTTTATACTCAATATCTCATTTAAGTCCCACTGAAGTGCAACAAGAAACATCTGAACCCTAGCTAAGAAAGGAAAAATAAAGACTGAGCTGGTGGCTGACCTTGTGCTAAGCCTGGGCTCACACTCTGTAGGTCAGAATATTCATTTATCCTTCCTTTCTCTCTCTCTCCAGTTCCCTTTGTACACAAGGGAGGTGAATAGGTGCTTTCAGTGTTGAACAGTGGTGGGCATCAATGTCATGGTGATTTCCATACACCAAGAAAGTGTCTACCTTATACTCCTCTTTCAGCATAAACAACAAAGTAAAACCTCCACAGTTAAATAGATGTTTACTGAAGTTCATTGAACTGTTCTCCTAGAGAAATCAGGAAATTATGTTTTGTTTGGTACAGACATATTTACTACTAAGTGTTCCATAAAACAGCATTCATACTGTTTGCTACTATATCAGTAGAAGATTGCAATAGAAATCATCATTCAAGATCAGAGAGTATTCCATACCAGCGTTAGGTTGACCTCAGGAGCACTACTCTGGAATCAGTTGAGTATTTCTACTTAAGACAGAGATGGAAGAATTAGGAAATCTATTACATCTTAGATTTCAGAGTTGAGTGTTTGAGGCACATCTTACTAAGCTTAGATCCCAGTTGGTAAGTCACCAAGATCTCATGATACAATGAGGAACCACCTAGGACTAAGATAGGCTCCCGAGAGAAAGGCCTCTTCTTGTCACACTCATCTGAGTCCACATGAAAATCCACTGTGAGGAACCCCTTCCCCTGCAGCTGCCTTCACTGCCTAGTTTCTGCTTCACAACCATGTGTCCTGTGTTGTTTTCCTCAAACACAGCCACTCCATGAAGAGGGAGCCAAGTCATCTTTTCTCTCCACAGAGCAGATTATGGAATCTAACCTGGAGTAATATTTTTTCATCTGGAGCATCAGCCCACAAATAATGACATGGAGGCTTATTCTTAACTTTGAAATCTTTGCCTTAGCTTAGTCCCAAATTACTCTTATAACTTAAATTCCAAACCCAACTAGCACTTGTATCTTAAATTAACCTGTTTCTATTAGTCTGCATTCTGCCATGTGCCTTTTTCCTTTTTTCAGTGAGGCATATCCAACTTACTCTGAGTATCCTGGAGAAATCCCCATACCTAGATTTCTCCTCCTCCATTCTCTCCCTCTAAATCCCACCTAACTTCTTCCTGCCTTGCTATTGACCATTCAGCTCTTTATTAAACTAGTCAGAAGGTACCTTGGCAAATACACATCTTCACAATATACAAATATTCTGCAACACTCATCAGTATAGACACTAGAGAGAGCTGACACCCTAAATCTCCATGATGCCAGGCCCTGCCTCCTGGACCCATACTCCTCACAGTATCCTGTTGCTGACACTCCTGTCTGGCCTCACAGGTGTGTATGTCCAGGGAGTAGAATCCTATCTCCCTGTTTCCAGGCCAGCCTTCCTTACAGAATTCATGGGCTCCAGGCAAACATAGGACCTTAGACAGGAAGGAAAATTAGTGTCTTGTCTGAGAACCTAAAGACAGAGTTCTCTGTGAGTCCTTCACCTGCAGGAAGGCAATGGAACCAACTATTAGATGCTTCAAACAACAATAATTTTCTTATGCTTGTATAACATTCCAAGTTAAAAAACAAAACAGTCTTCGGAGAATTGTATATACATTTCTGAAGCAATGAGGCTGTTACATCACCTAGAGGGCCAGTTTTGCTTTTACAATTATTCCAATTACTTACACAGCACCCAATTCCAGCAGTACAAGATGAGCACCCCTACCTCCACATACACAAAAGGCTCTTAGCACTTCCTGCTTTTAACATGGTGAGTTTTCTCCACAGCTGTGTGATAGATGCTTTTATTGATCTGATCCACAAGGAGAAACTGAGGCAGAGGTAAGAATTTCTTCTCATCACCCACCTTATTACAAAAGGTAAGGTTTAAATCTAAGGCAGCCACCTTGAGACTTGTGCTTTCCTACCTATTTTTACCTCCTTCCTTCCTTCATATCTCACCTCCTTTCTGGAGCTGGAGATTGAATTCACTATGTCATAGGTACTATATACTCACCACTGAGTTATACCACCAGTGCAACTACAAGACCCAATTTCTTCTTCATTTTTAATCTTTTTTAAAGTACACTTGGCCACCTGGCTTCTAAGTATAAATTAATCTCAGAAAGATGCAGGAAACGTAGGGAGGGCAGACCACTCAGGCTTCTCAGTCTATGAGCAACAACCAAAAAAGCCAAATGCTGCCCAATATTTGCTACCCACCAGGTCAAGGATCCCTGGAACAGGCCTCAGAGAACTGGCTTCATTAATCTCCAAAGTGGATTTTCAGCCCCATGAAGTGGACAACTGAGATCAACCATCACATATCCACAGTTAAAATTCAGAATTCTTGTCCATCCTGTATCTGAAACTCATTCTGCCAAGTATTTTCTTGAGATTTTTTTTTAACTGAAAATGGCAATAAATCCTTCAAATCACATTCTCTGTTACCAAGACAGAGCCTACTTATACATAACTTAATTGTACAAACACATGTCTGTGTATGTTTATGTATGAATACTGGTGCATACACACAGATACGTTTTTGAATATCTTTCTCTATTGTTACATAAAATAATCCTTTAAACTACATAGCATTCTTATAGGACAGCAACTTCATTTTCCTTATAACCCAGTGTTGTCTCCCTGATTCATTACTTGCAAACTCATACAGGAAGCAAACTTCTCTTTTGCGAAAATAAAATTTGCCTCAAATCCTTTCTGTCCACTTGTGCCTTGGATTCCCCCTGTGTCCAGGGGATGAAAGAAGAAAATAAGGACTAAGAACAGCAGTGCTATAGTTGCTATCTGTAGAGTTCCTCAACGGCCATGTGCTGGTGGCTTGGTCCTCAGAGAGGAACACTGTCAGGTCTCAAAGGGGAAAGCACTGGTCTCAGTTGCCTGGAGACACTCACACTCTCAAGGGAGACTGTGAGTCCCTGCTCTCTCCTTTTCTCTTGCTTATGACCCAGCCATGCTTTGCTTTACCACTGTCTCTATCTGATGAACAACTTCTCAGAGAACCCAAAGCTGCAAGACTGCCAAGGGATTGAAGCCTCTAAAGTAGGGGAACTGTAATAAAACCTCTCTCTTTGTTAGTTGATTCATCTTGAGGATTTGCTTCTGTACTGGGGAGTTGCTCAACACAAAGGTTTATAATTTGAGTCTAGTGTACCCTAAAACTCATGGGTTAAGAGTTGGTCCTGTGATGGTGGCACAATTTTTGGAAGTGATCCAAAGTTCAGGGGATGGGGCCTTAGTAGAAAAAGTGTACCTCTTTGGACATGCCTTTGAAGACTCTGCAGGTTTCTCATCCATTCCTTCATCTTTCTGCCATTATGGAAAGAGCAACATCAGTGCCTCACATGTTCTTACTACAAAAGGCTCTGCTTCAGAATAAGACCACTGCAGTGGAGCCAAATGACTGTGGACTGAATCCACTGGAACCATGAGCCTAAATAGTCAGTTCATTTTCAAATGTTTTCTCTCTAGTATTTGCACCAGCAACAGAAATCCTGCAAAATAACCTATCATTACATTGACATCTGTATTATCCTTATCCATCTAAGGCTACACATCTACATCAAAATCTGGTTACACACTCTGTACCCAGCTCCTTGCTTCTACAGATTATTCAGTGTTCAATAAGCTACTGTGCTTCAGGAAAACATGTCCTAGACTCTCTCCATGTCAAGAGTGTTGGGAAAACTCTTGGCTCTACCTAATGTGAGCATATATTCCAGTTACTCCTGTCATAGCCTATCACAAAGGAACAGAAGCACAAAGAACTCCCTCAATGGCAACTGATAGAGCTCTGCATGGGATTAGCCATCACTCAGAGAGTTGGACCTCTCCCCTGAGCTTTCTGCAGTGACAGCCAATGTTTGTGGGAAAGGGTAGAACAGGAACAAGGGCTTTTGACTTTCCTCTCCTGGCTGTTTCACTTCCTCTTTATATGCAAACAGCTTCATTTTCAGAATGACATTTACTTGGGAAACTCAGTTTCTGTTGATTTCCACAATAATCTTCCATTTAAAATGGACATCAGAAGCCTGGGCACGTAGAAGACATCCACAGGCCTGTGTGACACAACACAGATCCCAGAGCCACTAACAGAAATGAAGAAGTGATAGAGGCATAGGAAAGATAGAGTAGCAAAGTGGGTTTTTTTTCTGTTGTTGTTGTTGTTTAGGCTTTTTATTGGTTCTTTGTGGGTTTTGCATCATGCATCCTGATCCCAATCATCTCCCCATCCTGTCATATCTACCCTGTACCCTTGCAACCTCCCCCACAAATATAAAATAAAATTTAAAAGAAAAACAAACATACAAAACAACAAAAAGTCTGTAGTGTGACACAGTGAGTCACACAGGATACCCTGTAGTGTTTATTGCAATGAGTCATTGGTCTGGTTTGAGACCTCTGGTTGCTGCTATAACCTTGTTACTGGGTTCTCACTGAGACTCCTCTTGGATATCCTGTTGTTGCCTTGTGTCCAGAAGATCCTACAGCATTGGATCTGCAGGTCCAGCTCCTTCACATGCTCTAACATTTCATAGATGAGGCAGATTTTGGGGTGGGCCAACTCATAGCCCTTGTTCTGGCCCTGGGTGGTAGATGGGTTGGTCAGCCTGACAGTTTCCCCTCATCAGCACCAGCAGGGTGAGCTCTCTAGCATTCCCACAGCTTGCTCACCCACTGCTGCAGGTAGATAGGAGTGTGTGTGTGTGTGTGTGTGTGTGTGTGTGTGTGTGTGTGTGTGAGTTCTCCTGCTCTCATGCCCTCAGGGCAGGCTCACCCACACCCACCCCACCTGGGCCAGCTCTACTGTTTTGCCCAGGCCAGATGCAGGGACCACTCTCCCGAGTGCTGTAGTTGGTAAGGTCCAGGGCCAGCTCTCCAGACCTCATGCCTCTAAGGCCAGCTCTCCCACCTGACACACATGACAAGTGGAGGGAGGGGGGTGCGCATCATTCCCTCATCCATGCAACCAGATGGCAAAGGAGGTGGGGGCAGGGTCCACTCTCCCATGTGCTGCAGTTGGGGAGGGGCAGGACCAGCTCTCCCACTCTTACGACCTCAGGGCCAACTCTCTCACCTGCCACAGGTAGCAAGGTGTGGATGATGGAGGAGGGCATCTCTCCATTGTCCACTCCACCATTTGGCAGATGAGGCGTGGTGCCATATTTTTCACACACATTCACAGGGTGGATCACCTGTGCCCCTGTTGACAGGGTCAGCTCTATTATGTTGCCCAGGCAAAGGGCAAGGCCTTCTCTCCTGAGTACTGCAGCTGGTGAGGGACAGAGTCAGCTCTTCCAGTCTCGTGACCCAGTGACCAGCTCTCACAACTGCAGTAGGTGGTGAGGTGAGCGGGGGGGGGGGGGGGGGGGGCATTGCCACCAAATGACAGACAGATAATGGGTTAGCTCTTCTAGTCTCATGTCTTCAGGGCTGTCTTACCACTCACTCCCTCTCACCAACAGGGTCAGCTCTAATGTGCTGCACAGTCGAGGGTCGAGGTTCAGGTCCTACTCTCTTGAATGCTGAAGTTGTTGAGGAGCAGGGCCATTTCTCCCCAGTATGGCAGCCTGTGAAGGACAGGGCCAACTCAGTGCAGCCCTGTACTCACTGTCTTCGGTGGTAACAGGGGCCACAGACATCAACACAGACTGAGGCTGCAGCAGGGCCACAGACCCAGACATGGCCTTTGTCAGCAGCCCAGGCTTGGACATCATCATGGCCCAGGGTGGCAGCACAGGTCACTTAGATCTGTGTGGCCCTGGCAGCAGCATGGCCCTCAGACACTACCATGGCCCTAGGTGGTGGCCTTTACTCCAGTGTTCCACATGACCCTTGGTGGCAACATGACCATGGATATCAACATAGACCCTGACATGAACATTATTTTAGCAACTAGTTGAACATAGGCTACTTGGAAAAGATAGAAGAGGCTCACATATGTCCAGAAAAGACAGCGAAACTTGTGCAAGACAGTAGGGGGAGAGAAAGTAAAAGAGGTCACAAGCTAAAACAGAGTCAAGGATTTGGAGTGGGAGTGAATTTGGAACTTCAAAATTTGGAACTCTAACATTGGGAACCAGAAACGTACCTAACCTAAAACCTGCAGGAGTAAGGGTTGAATCTGAAATTCACTTCTGGATCTGTTCACTTTGAGGTTTGTTTGGATTCCTTCAACAACACTCTCAAGCACACAACTAAACAAATTCACAACCAGGGTAAAAGACAAGGCCCTATATTCCTTCTAAAATGTATTCATATTCCTGTTTCAGCAACTCAGCTCCTCACGTTCCAGGCTTCTCCTGACTTTAAAACACAAACCACCTAACTGATGATCAGGATATGTCAACTCCTATGTATAAGAGAATACCCTCATGAGGAGGTACATCTGATCAGCTCATATCTTGTGAAAGTACTGTATAGTTTTTTTCCCTCAAAGAGTAGCTGAACATTAAAATTAATGCACAGCTTAGCCATGGAGCCCTGAGAACCTGACAGAGATGTGATCATCTCAGAGAACACTGCTGGACTGCGCCATACCTTTGCCAGACCCTACAACCTACCTATCCCTTCATTTGTAAGTTACCCCACAGAATAAACCTTGCTTTTAACTGTGTGGAGTGGCCTTAATAATTTCACCATTATCCAGACTGCATTTTATGTATGGCAATGTAGTTTCCATGTTAAATGAGATATGATTGGGGGTATTTTTTTCTAGTTTCAGCTCCATCTTAGCCTGTTTTCTTTTTTCATAATGAACATGTGAACTGAACTTCCTGTATATTGAAGTACCAGGAATTAGTTTTCCATTCCAAAACAATTCAACATGTATCTTCTCTCTGAGGCACTGAGTGTCAAAGTTTGGTTATCTTTTTAGTTCATTTATCCATTAATGCAATAGCAATTAGATAAGCCTAGCCACTGGAAATATTTGTAACATCAGTCTACTTAGAAAAGATGACATTTCTGTTTGTTTGTTTGTTTTCTAAGGTGTAATTTCAGGAACCGAAATACCCCAACATTTTTTTAAATTTTTAAATATATTTATTGATTAAAATTTTTTTTTCATTTTACATATCAACTCCAGTTCCCCCTCCCTTCCCTTCTCCCGCCTCCTCACCTCCCTCCCACTCCACCCTCATCCACTCCTCAGAGTGGGTAAGGCCTCCCATGGTAGTCAACAAAGTCTGGCATACCAAGTTGAAGGAGAGCCTAGCCCCTTCCCATTGTATCAAGTCTGAGCAACGTATCCCACCACAGGGAATGGGTTCCAAAATGTCAGTTCATGTACCTGGGATAAGTCCTGGCCCTGCTGCCAGGGACCCCACAAACAGATTGAGTCACATAGCTATCACCCACATTCAGCATGCCTAGTTCAGTCCCATGCAGGTTCCCCGGCTGTCAGTCTAGAATCAGTGAGCTCCAACTAGTATCTTGACTTCTTCTTCTTCTCCTTCTTCTTCTCCTTCTTCTTCTTCTTCTTCTTCTTCTTCTTCTTCTTCTTCTTCTTCTTCTTCTTCTTCTTCTTCTTCTCCTCCTCCTCCTCCTCCTCCTCCTCCTCCTCCTCCTTCTTCTTCTTCTTCTCCTCTTCCTCCTCCTCCTCTTCCTCCTGCCCCTTCTTCTTCTTCTTCTTTTTATTTGAATGCCAAATGCCGTTTATTGAAGGAGGGAGAAGGTCTTAAATACAGGCTTACAGCACAATGGGAGAACCCTGGAAGGCAGAAGTTAACTTCTGATTTTTTTTTTCTTTTTTCTTTTTGAGCTGAGGATTGAACCCTGAGCCTTGCACTTGCTAGGCCATTGCTCTACCACTGAGCTAAATCCCCTGCTTCTGATGTTTTACAATCTTGCATCTAAGCTGTTAATGCCCAATATGCTGGATACACAGACAAGGAGCTTCTCTTAAGCAATAACCCAACTTTTTTTTCTGTTGAAAACTTTATTGAATCATTCTGTTATCATATTATTTAATATGAATGCTCTCTTTTCTCTGCTGTGTGCTTCTATGTCCTAGCATTGTGGTAATAATTTTAGGGTCTATCAATATCAGGGATATTAGTTTTTTCTTGTTCCTTTTTAACTGTGGTGTCTATATCTATCCTTGTCTACAGGAAACTCTGACCCTGAAAAAAATGAGTTTGGGGCTTCTTGCCCTGTAGATTCCTTGGAATTCTTAGAGAAGTTTGGTAACTGGTCCTGTAAGTTTCTCGAACTTGGGTAAAATTTGCAATGACTGAAATGTCTGTTAGCTGTGATCACAGGCGTCTATGCTGATGAAGCTGGCTGGAATGCTCCTATCTGCCCTTTCTTCTTCAAAGGAGATTTGTCCTCCTGCAAATAAGAGTCATGGGGAAATTCCCAGGACTCTCTTCATTTTCCTATGTTAACAGTTCAGCCTCAGATGGTTCTAGTAACTCTTTTGCTGAATTTCTGCATCCACCTGTTGTCATTAACCTGGAATGACAACTGTCTACTTGTTGCTTTGGTTCTTCTTTGAGAAGGCTGAGGTAAGCTCTGGGCATTCATCTTTGATGGACACAAATCCACTATTTTTTAACTAACTTTTATTGATCCTTTGCTGATTTCACATCATGCATCCCGATCCTACCCATCTCCCCAACCCCTCCTGAATCTGCCCTCTGACCTTGCAACCTTCCCCCAAAACAAAACAAAATTTAAAAGAAAAATAAAACAAAACAAAATAAAGAGAGACAGACAGACAGACAGACAGACAGAGACAGAGACAGAAGAATCACATTGTGAAAACTATGATGTGGCTTGGTGAGTCACACATTTTACCCTTTAGTGTTTTCATCTTGCAAGTATTTATTGTCATAACTCATCAGTCTTATTCAAGGCCTCTGTCCTCTATCACACCATCAACAATAGGCTCTCACTGGGGTTCTCTATGCCCCACTCTCCACCCCATACCCCCCACCCCTCACCGCCTCCAATATCCAGCTGTTGTCATGTGTCATGGAGATGCTGCAGTTTGAATCTGAAGTTTGTCCCCTTCTCATGCTCCAACATTTCATTGATGAGGTGGATGTTGGGGTGGGCACACTCACAGCCTCAGTCCTGGGCCTGGGTGGTAGCTGGACAGGTCAGCCTGCAGCTTTCCCCTCTTGTCACCACCAGGGCATACTCTCTAGCACTTTCTTGGTCAGCCCACCCACTGCAGCCTGCAGCAAGGAATGGGGCCAGTCTCCTGTTCTCAGGCCCTTGAGTCCAGTTCACTCACACTCACACCACCAGGGCCAGCTCCACTGTCTTGCCCAGGCCAGGTGCAGGGCCCTCTCTCCTAATTGCTGTAGGGGCCATATGGAGGTGAGGGAGTCAACTCTTCTGTTCTCATACCTTCAGAACTGGGTCAACTGCCTGACCACCAACAGGGTTAGCTGTAGTGTACTGCCCTGGCAGGATTCAGAGTCTGCTACTCTGTGAACTGCATCTGATGAGGGGCAGAGCTATTTCTCCCACTCTCATGATCCAGGTGCCAGCTCTCTTGCCTACCACAAGTAGGGGAGAGGGTCATCTTTCCCTCACCCATGCCACCATATTGCAGAGAGGTGGGATCAGCTCTGATGCTCTCATGCCCTCAGGGTCAGCTCACCTGTATCACCACCAACAGGGTCAGTACTAGTGTGCTGCCCAGAGAGGTGTGGTGAAGGGTAAGGCCATCTTTTCCGATTGTGGGGGCCAGGTCTTTTGTAGCACTATCCAGTGAAGGGCAGGGTCAGCTATCCCAGAGCCAGCTCATCATGGCCCTTGGATTTCAACATGAGTGGTTTCTATGATCCCTTGTGGTATCACGGGCCATGGACATTAACACAGACCCCAGCTTCAGCAGGACCACAGACCAAAACATGGCCCTCAGCAGCATCTCAACCAGTTGTTACCATGGTCCTGGTGGCAGCACCAGATCAGTATGGCCCTGGTGGCAGGATGGCACTGGGACACCAACATGGTCTCAGGTAGTTAATCACAATCCCATTGTTTTAACTGAGATTTATAAAGTCCCATTTCCCAATTTCTAAGTTCCAAAAACATCACTTCATGCAGTTTATTATACATCGTGTTTAGACATCTATGCCAATCAGAAGTATTGATGAGGAATGGATGCTACAGATGTAGAAATTTAGGCAAGCTAACAAAGTCCATCTGAAATCCTTTTTCTGTATTTTGTTTATGTTCTTAAGAGTATAACAGTGTTCATTGAGAGTCTGAGTTATAACAAGAATTTGAATCACTACATTGATGAAAATTTGGGAGGTGGCATGTTTCAAGTTTCTGGTGCTGTATTTTGTTAGTGCAAAAGCCAATTAGAATAATTGTATCTTGTATTTGTGTTATATATATTCTGGTACCTTAGTACCAGTTATGAATTTTGATTTAAATTTGTTAAATGTTTTGGGTACAAACACAAAATATGTCTATTGTATGTCTATACTAAAAATAAAATATCATATGCTTACACAATCTATTTTATTCCATTTATTTTCTCCTCTATATTTGTGTATATGAATGTAGGAGGATGTGCCAAGACACATATGTGGAGGTCATAGGACAACCTTCTGGAGACAGTTCTCTCCTACCACCATGTACAGTTTTGGGAATTGAATCATGTCATCCTTGCTTTGATCAAGCATTTTCATTTCAGCCTAGAGGCATGTTCCTAGCAGGTAACCATCAGGCTGACCTCTCAGATTTTATTTCACTGGGAACATCTTATTCTCTTCCTCATGTTGGAAAGGTGGCTTTGCATGCTGTAGAACACCTGTTTGACTGGATAGTTTTCTTTAGGCACTTTAAATACATCATCTCACTGCTTCTAATAAGAGCCAGACAGGTAATATTTTGGAAGCTCATTGAATGTGAGGAATCATGTCTCTAGACTGCCCCCTCTCTTTCTCTCTCATTCGTTATTCGTCTCATCTACAATGATGACTCAGGGATTTCATCCATGGTTCTATCTGTTTTCTGATTCTTTTTTCTACCTGTGCCTACTTAAATCTCTGATGGGCTCACCACTGAACTTCTGTTTAACACACTTTTTAATTCTTAAAGTTTCATTTGTTTCCTTCTTATTATTTCTCTCTACCATTTGGTGCTCTTAATTTGTTATTTATGTTTCAATATCTACTTAGTTAGTTTAGTATTTTGTTCATATTTTCCCTCATCCCTGTGCACGTTTAGGGGGCATTATACATATAGTCTTGACTCAATAGCTCAGCATAGCATACCATGGCATAGATCTAATACATCACAAAGGTCCATGCAAGGAAGAGTCAGAGTTAGGGAAGGGTGTGTAATGTAGGCACAGATGCACAATGTGATCTTAGAAAGGAAGTGAAGGAAAGACTCTCTCAAGTGCACATGACAAGGAGTAAGACTTCCTGGAGAGTGTAGTGCTTTGGGCCCTAGCCAATCAATGGTCTAGTGAAACCAATTTTAGATTTCAACTTCCAAAATCAGGAAACAATAAATTTATGTTGTGCATAGGCACTAAATAAATGGTGATTTATCACATCAGCATTGGGAATTTAAAATGAAGATACAATGGGAAAAAATCCTGTCAACTTAAGCCAATATTCTATTTTTTTTAATTAAGGAGAGTATCATTAAAACTATCTAAAGCTCTGTGTGTCATGATCACACCAGTGGATAAAGCAAAGCCCACCATGAGCTGTGGGACTTTGTGGGACAAAGAAGCTGACTCTGGCAATCAAAATCAAGTCCCATTAACTGTATTGAGAATTTCTTTTTACATCTCAGTGTTCCAAAGAAGTGACTACATTATACCCATTGCCATGACATGAGAAATGCTATGTAACATACCAACAGAAAATGCAGAGGGACAAAAATATGGCTGAGCTAAATGATGCAAACCAGGTCTACCATGTTCTAAACTGCTCTATGATTTAGTTTCCTCGTCGGTGCCTCAGACGTCCAAGTGAGGTGAACTGGGATTGCTTGCATGGCTGAGCTCTAGTAAGTAACAGTATTTGATCCCAAACTTAAGGAACCTGTGGGTTCCCATCAAGATGAGCACTAACTGATGTTTCCTGCAGGAGCAGCTACCTACTACTGTGCAAAGTTCGAGAAAGATCACTCTTACATGGGATTCAGTCTAGGGGAAGCACGGAGATGCCTGTGTATGGTGAGTATAGCATTACCCCCTTTCCCTAATGTGATTATGGCTTTTCTGTGAGTGACAGCTAAGAAGCAGGTGTTACAATGGTGCTTACACTGAAGATCTGACATCACTTCAACTACGGACCAGGGAAGCTGAAGAACGCAAAGACATGCCATCTGTTTAAATTCTACATCTCCACTCCCCTTATCTATATGCTCCACAGCCCTCATCTTTCTCAATCTGCCTCGTCTCTCTCACTCTACAGATGAGGACTCTAAGATGTCAGTGATTTGGCCAGTGAGGAGACAAGGATGCTGCCTCCAGGCAGTACTTCTTCTGCTCCATGGCTGAGTTTTCTGTTTATTCCCCAAGCACTGAGGGCCTATTGTGTGCCAAGCTCCATTCAAGAACCCATGGAGATGGCCAGGAGAGACCCAGACTGGAGCTCTTCCCCCTGAGTGTTGTCTCCTCTCTACCATCAGGATCAGTATATTAGGGCAGAGAGGGAAGCAGGGACACGTCTTCCACATTTCTTCTTTACCCACAGCATAAGAAGAAGATTCCTACCATGGTCAGGTTCCTTGTTGGATTGCTTTGTGGAGGTAGAAGGGCTGTCACTTCTATCAAGGAGCAGTTCTCACAGACCCTGAAGTCTCCGAATAAGACTTCATCCATGTGGGAGATGTACTGACCTTAGGTACAGCAGGTTATTCACTTTGGATTTCCTGACACAAGCCTTGATTCCTCTACATCCGTATTCTGGGATGGTCGACACACGAAGGAGATCTGACCACCCAGCACAATTCTTTGGCAAGTGGGAGAACCTTGTTTACATGCATAGGGTCGTCCCCACAGACACAGAACCAGTTAGTGCTGGGGTGTGACCTCAGACCTGATTCCCTGTTGGTATCTTGCTGCTCCAGCAAGAGACATTAGCTGCAGTAAAAAGCCAGGATCCTGGGAGCTGCTGAAACACAGCTCTTTGAACCCAGCCACTATCCCGTTCCACTTTACCTCAATTTCCCAGAGGTTTAGGATACTTCTGAAAATCAGTCCAGTAGTGATTAGAAAACCTATGTCAGTCTTACTCTTGTAGGAAATGGTTCATCAGGATGAGTTGTGTCATTTAGAGGCCACATAACTTTAAACCTTTCACTTTTCCTCTGTAAACCTCAGATATCAATGGGGTTGGGGTGGGGTTGGTGCCAAACCTGGAAAGTGGTCCTGAGGTGTATAAGAAAGCAGGCTTGGAACACCATGAAGAGCAAGCCAGTAAGCAGCATCCCTCCATTGCCTTCAGTTCCTGCCTTCAGGTTCCTGCCCTGAATTCTTGCCTTGGTTTCCCTCAGTGATGGACTTATAATTTATAAGGTGAAATAATCATTTCCTCACCAAGTTACTTTTGGTCATGATGTTTTATCTCAGCAATAGAACCCTCAACTAAGACAGTGACATACATCTTAGCAGGGCCTTCCTGTCTTAGACAGGTCTTCAAAGAACAATGGGCAGCAAACCTTCTTTCCTGCTCTAGAAGGACTCTGTCTCTCCTCCCACCCCAGAGTTCCTAGCTATTTGTACAGATGACCTCTGGAAGAAACACCTCTGATTTTCTTTGAAAGTCATTATTCAATCTCAGGTCCTGGTGGGGATCACTAAGGATAAGGAGGTTGTCTCTCTATCTATCATGGCTTCTTCTCCATCCTGTTTAGAGTTTTTACAGCAGTGTCAGGAAAGAGGAGATGTTTCACGATGTCTCCATACAGAATTTGCAGTAGCTTCTGCTGCCCAAAGCACAGGTGAGAACTCCCAGAACTAGTAACCGCAGTGATAGTTGGTGCTTGTTAAGCACTTAAGACGGGCCAGGTGATGTGCTTTGCCTTCTAGCTCATCTTCTAGGGTAATGCTTCTGAGCAGTTCTAACAAAGAGGACACTGGAGCACAGAAGACAAATATACACATATCCATCTGAAGAGAACATTTCCTGAATTTCCATCTGTAAACACTTTGCACAGGTTGGCAAGCTTCCAGAGGATGCCCTCAAGGACAGTTCAGACAAACTATCAGACAGGTTATGATTTCCTTACTCTACCCTGGACTGGAATTTTATGTGGGCCAGCTGGTCCTCACTGTCTGTTGGGCAAGTGCATTCCCATCTGCAGAAACCATGCAGAATGTCACAGGAGGAGGACAAAACTCTCCCTACAACCTTACCAGATGAGCAGTAAATGGTTAGGCACATAGTTCAGTGAAAGAGTAGAGCTAAACATGGCTGAAGGCTGGTATTGATTCTGAGTACCACAATAGATAATGATGGTGGTGGTGGTGGTGGTGGTGGTGGTGGTGGTGGTGGTGGTGGTTGTGGTGGTGGTGGTGGTGGTGGTGGTGGTGGTGGTGGTGGTGGTGGTGGTGGTGGTGGTGGTGGTGGTGGTGGTGGTGGTGGTGGTGGTGGTGGTGGTAGTGGTGGTGGTGGTGGTGGTGGTGGTGGTGGTGGTGGTGGTGGTGGTGGTGGTGGAGGTGGTGGTGGTGGTGGTAGTAACTAGGAAGGTTCTTTGCTGTGTTTCTTGTTATCAGTAGTGGCCATCACAATCATGTTATATGCTCTTTTGTAGTTAAACCATTTCCTCCTGTGATATGGGGGCCAGCCACCAGGGCCATGCATGAGCAAGCAGACAGTGACCTTCACTTGCAGGTCTCAAGGCTTCTTTCCACTGAATATTACCCTGAAATGTTTCAAAGTGAAGAACGAACTCTCTCACTCCCATACCATTGTAGAGCTTACAGAAGGCTGCTTCTCCTTTACTATCTCTAGCATAAACTGGGAGGTGTTGGACTCCAGAGTGGTATACACTCAGATCATCTGTGATGTGGCGCATGTCTCTTTGCAAAGAAGCCTTCTTTGTGGGACTTCCATTTGTGTGACACCATTCCAGGGACATGTCCCTGGGTTTCAGCTCAACCTTACATCTGGCCATTAACTTACTCTTCCCTGAGGCTAGAATAGATTAAAACATATCTGCCCATAGGTAGTATGTATTTGCCATAATTCCCAGTGGATTTTCAAACTCTTAATGAAGAAGGAATTATATGCTGCAATCATCACTTTAAGGCAATTTTTATTTCCAGTTGCCTGTAGAAACTATAATTATACAGATTACAAGCCAGCCCCCACTCCAATGCCTGTTGTTTTCCATTTATTTTTGTTGTGGTTATTGCTCTCTCACTGCAGCCATGAATTATGATTACTGAATTCACTCACTCTGACCCTCATACCACCACTCCCTGATCACTTCCTGTGTGCTGAGAGATACACTTAGTCGCTCCACTCCAGTATAAACGATGTGTTTTGTCCTCAAGATGCACTTGACATGGGGGAGTACGTCTTTACAATACCATGCCATTCTCTGGATTTTATGTGGCTCAAAGTCATAGATTCTGTTTCTATTATTTCAGTTCCACAGACATTGGAGATCATCCAACAGCCAGCAATTACATGGAGTCTGATAAATGTCACTTGCCAGGTGAAGAAGTCTACCCTTAAAGCCTTCAGTTGATGTAGTGAGAGAAAGGAAACATGTCCCAGAGATAAGAGGCTTCTACATTCATAGTAAACAAGGATGGAACCTACAAGGACCAGTTGGCTCTTGAGGAACAGATCTGCCTATGAGGAAGATATGGTACTTACCTGCCTGGTAGAACAGGCAGCTATCTGTTGTTAAAAGCCATACTTTGGTGGTTGTTGCACACCACAAAGATCAGGATATTAACACCATGGTGAGGCCTCTGCTCAGTTGCTTTCATGTTTGCAGATTTTACCTATTTTTTTAAAAGATAGGTAGCTTTCATACTGATTGCATGATCCTGAAGTTTATAAAAATTAGAATTTTTAAGTTAGCTCTCCTCCCCAACTTCCTATACCCTAGCACCACTACAGATGAGAGTCTCATCCATTTCTGCAGAACTTTGTTGACATACAGGTACTAAAGAAGGTGGAAATGAAGGAAGACCATGTTGTCTTAGCACCCCGCCTCTTGCCCTATTTTGTTATTGTTCATTTTAAAAGGCCTATATTACTTCATAAAGCAAGACTCTCAGGACTCCAGAAAAGGTCTTCTAATTCTATTCAGAGAGGCTAGTGGGAGACAGCTTGCACATGAATTTTACTCCTTTTGAGTAGTACTTTCTGAGTTAGAAGCATTCACTTCTATTGCCTGTTGAGTGCTGTGTTCACAATGGGAAAAGGAGCCTCTTGGAGCCCTTGAAAAACTAAGCAGTTCAGAAACCAGATGGTGTGCTTCCTTCTTTGATGTCTAAGAAGGAGTAAGATCCTCATGTCTCTTACATCCATCCCAAATAGTTCTGTGTTATAAACATTCTTCCTTTACCAAGTCACCACTCATCATTCACTGTAAGGAAGGAAGCCTATATTAGGGCTTTCCAGAGCAAGACTCTCAGAATCTTAGGCTGGGTTCTAGATCCACAAAAAGAGAAGAGTTAGTGGAAGACAATTCACACATCGAGCACAAGTGCTTTCTAAGTTACACATATTCATTTTTTGCTGCCCATAAATGTTATATACAAAGTTGAATAGAAAGCATATTGTACTCTTTGAAAACCTAAGCAGCTTTGAAGCTGGTAAGTCTCCTTTGACAACTTAAAGTAAAATTCTCATGTCTCTTGCCTTCTTTACCTATCAGTTGCTACATTTTCCTCCCTTGTGTTTATCTTCCTTCTTAATGTTGTTTACTGTCTGCACTATCTACACTCTATCTCAGAATTTTGCATGAACTCTATCCTCATCCAACATCTCCTGGCACCTTCTGCGTATAATTACAAAAGGCCTTTTGAGGACTTGGAGTTTCATTATGGATCAGGTGCTCAGCTGATGCTGAGAGTTCATAACAGGAGCCCCCTCTTAACCAACTTTGTTTCAATGGACTTAAAAACAAACGTAGGTAAGCACATGGAATCTCACTGCACATTTACTACATACAAATTTTAGTTTGCTGTGATCTTTTGCTCTTTGTGAACCACCTTATCAGTCAGTAATTTTACAGACAGGGAAACCAGGAGTGAGGAAGAAATAGGTATGTTGAGTTCTTGCCCTGAGACCATGGGATCTGGTCTAATGTAATGAAAGGAAATCTAATTTCCCTGGAAGAGGGCCATCCTCAGCTCATAAGGCAAACTTTGGCTAGTGAAATAAGAGCTTCCCCTTGTTTGTTCATTGTCCTAGAACCAAGAATTAGATAGAAAACCATTTTGATAAGTAAAAAACTTTATCTGCCTCTTATGGAACATAAGGGATAGTTCTCAACTACCAGTAACTTTAAAAATTCCAGATTCCTTACAGCACAGCCTATACTATGGACCTCTGCTGGTGAACACTAAGTTACCCACTTATCTCTATGTGCCAATTAAAAGAGTAAAGATTAGAGGGCATGGTCTCCCTTAGAGTAAGAGCTATGTAGATGCTGCATAATTATACCCACTGATTGCTCTGTCATGTGTGCTCATCCACTGCAAAGGAAGTTCACATTAGATACTCAAATAAGTAAGGACATTTTCATTCAAAACCAATACTGTCATCACATTCACTGAAAGTACCTACAATTCTCAACAATAATGTCAAATGGAACAATATTCAAATTTTTAAAGTTATTTTATAGGCCTTTGTGTATACCAAAATCAGCTTTAATCCATCCTTAAATCCTTATAATATTTTCTTGTGAAAGTTTCTGTACCTTAAGAAAATTTCCCCAATGTGTTAAAATGGTGAAATCAACTTCCCTTAAAGTCTAGGAACAGTCACACTATTCTTTCCATGTTGAGCCTATTCTAGATGGTACTTTTAAAGGAACTTGTGCCCATTGTATCTGACATTTCAGATATCTTCTGCAGAGCTTCTCAGACTATCCTTTTAGTGGCCTTTGTATGTCTGGAGTTTACAGTGATGTCTCAGTGTAGACATATACAATGGTTTCTCTTTCACTCTGCCATTCTTTCCCATGGACTTTTGAAATCTGGTGATGTTCTCCAAAGACAGACTGGTCCCTGCCATCCTATCTATACTGTCTCGTTTTCTGTTTCTTTGTTTTCTTTTTTTTTTATATTATTTCACTTATTCTGTTGCTTGTGGTTTATTTTTGTCTGCTTATTTTTCTGGAGTGGGAGAGAACTCATTTCCACGCTTGACACTGAGTTACCTTCCTACAGATAGCCTTCTTGCTACCAGTTTAATTTAAATAAGTACACATTATCAAAACCCAGTGCCTGTCTTGAGACCAATGACAGTGCCAGGATCTTAATGGCCAGACAGCTCAGCAATCAGGTTTCAAATCTCATTTTAGACTCTGCTTTTAAGACTACTCTTCCAGGCCAGTCCACCCAGGAAGCTCACTCTGGGATGCAGAACAGAGGGTCTTTCTATAATGCTATCAGTGTCCACACCAGCAGAGCAGCAAGCCTGCAAGAGGAGGTTGTGACCACAGTTAGGGGCAGCAAAAGACAAAGCAACTCTTCAGGGAGCTGGAACATGGAATGGCCATTCAAACTGAGGAGCAGTTGAGGGTAAGAGTTGTGAGGAGAGACTAGAATTTACACTCTCAGCTCAGGCACAAAATATTGGTTTCCATTTCTTCCTAAAGACTCATCAACACTTTTTCTGTTCCTGTTTGTTTGATTGGTTAGTTTTTGAGACTGTGTCTCATGAATCTCAGGTTGTTCTTGGACTCAATACTACATAGTAGTGGTGGGTGAAAGTTACACTAAGGATAACCTTGAACATCTGATCTTCTTGATTCTACATCCTAAGTGTTGATATTTTAGGCATAAACTACAACTTGCTGACATGGTTCTGGAACTGAAACCTAGGGTAACATACATGCATGCTAGGCACACTCTTACTAAAGTGAATTATCTTACTAGCCCCTGTTTATATTCTTAAAGACAATATTTAATCTTTCTGTAATTTAAACAAATAATAATAGCTTTTTATAAAACTATAAAGGCCAAATGCCCCTTTCCCAAATATGGCTGTTAGCAGCCAGAAGATTTCTTCTGGCATCTGCACTGGAGAAGAGATAGACAAGATCATGTTTGAGGCTTCTAAATCAAAACACCTATCTCTTTATTCATCTGGAGGTTTCTGGCAATAAGTTGTATCAGGTCATCTGTCAATCACAGAATTCTCCCAGTTCCTGAAAATCGGGGGCTGTCTAGGATGCTTTTATCCCAGTGGGGTAGCCTTGTAACTATCTCTCCATTAACCATCCTGACTCATGGGCATATCCTGGTTAAAACTGTTCCATTGGGCTCTGAGAGGCTGGACTTTTCTAATGGAAAATCTCAGAGATGATCCCAAAGGACACCAGTGGATCTTACTAACCTGTGGCCCTTCATAAACTTTTAAGGCCTCACTTTCCCTACCATTGTGGAAATACTAATCTCTTACCCACAGGATTGTGAAGATCAGACAGGAAACCAAGTGTCACATACTCCTGAGTATAGATTCTCACCTTAGATCTGAGGAAGAAAAAGAAATCTCTTTGCTATGACCTTGCTTTGAGCAACGCCAGCCAGGACAGGCATAGAGTAAAATCATCAGAGCTTTCATGAGCTGAAGAAGTTGATTTCATCATTTCAACACATTGGAGTAGACTTCTTGAGATACAGAGACTTTCACAAGAAAATATAATAAGTATTTAAGGATGGATTAAGCCTAATTTTGGTACACACAAAAGCTTATAAAATAATTTTGAAAAGATTTAAATTTTTTCCCATTTGACATCAATATTGAGAATTATGGTTAATTTCATTGAATATGTGGTGGTATTGTTTTGTTTTGTTTTGGTTTGGTTTTTGGTTTTTTGAGACAGGGTTTCTCTGTGTAGCTTTTTTGGAGCCCATCTTAGAACTCACTCTGTAGATTAGGCTGGCCTCAAACTCACAGAGATCCACCTGCCTCTGCCTGCTGAGTGCTGGCCCATGGTATTGGTTTTTAATGAAAATGTTCTTACTCATCAGATGGGGCACACATAGCCTCTAGTAAGTAGATCCACAGTACTCACATGCCTTTATACACATATCATCAACACACACACACACACACACACACACACACACACACACACACACTGTGGGGGAGGGGGCAAGGCACACATGCATGTAGAGAGTAGGAGGAGAGGGAGGAAGAAGAAATTAAACTGAACAATTACTCTTTTTAAAAAGAGTTCACCAACAGTCACCAAACAACACAAAAGGGTATACATCATGTCAATCCTATGCACACTTGATACAATATATCAGAAAACAGTCATGCTTCCTCTGTAACCACAAACTTGGTTATGAGAAAAACATCAGATAGGTTGGAATAAAAGAGTATCCTGCTCAGTCCTAGTCATCAAACCAAGGCCATCTTCCAAAGAGCTTAAGGGTGTACATCAAGCAAGTGTCACATGGAATTCAGGACTGGATCTCAAAATAGAACAAGGACATTAAGTAGAGACAATGGACGTCTATGTGAAGTGTGCACTTTGATTAATCATGATGTGTCATTAATTTTAACAAGTGGGTCCAAAACGTGTAAGTTATTAGCCATAGAGAAAATTGTAGAACTACTTGGGAACTCTCTCTTAGGTTTTGTGGGGTTTTGTTGTTGTGTTTATTATTTGCTTGTTTTTATTTTTATAAATTTAAAGCTTTTTTGGTCACTTCCCTCTGTCTCTTGAACTCCTGTGAGGAAAAAGAAAAGAAGATGGGTGAAGATATGTTACTGCTTCCAGATTTCACTTGGTCTCTGCAGTGAGAGCTCCAGGTCTTCTGTTACTGAGTTACTAGGATCAGAGCCTTGCTGAGGCATCCCTAACAAGTCACCTTGGCTACCTGTTCTCAATAACCCTATTAAAAGGAGAATTAATAATGAAAAGAGGGAAATTTGTTGAATGTGACCCCCCCCCAGTCTAAGTTCATCTGTGGGGTCCTGGCAGAAGGTTTGGAGAACAGAGTCAGAGCTGTGCACAGCTAAGTATTCCCAGTCCAGTTGTGGTCCTGCCCATCATTGGCCCAGTATTGTTTCATCTTGCAAGTCTCTTTTCTGAAACCAAGTCCCATGCCTGGCTGGCTTGTCCCTCATAGCCTGATTACGGGGGATTCTGATTTCCTGATGTCTGTTGATTCAACAGTCTGGCAGATGCAAAAGGGCCTAAGTGTCTCTAGCATATCTTTACTCCTGTTAGGACAGTTATTTCTCCTCACTCTTTGTTTTAATGTCTTGATTTTGAGGTGAAAAATGTCCATGCATGGAATAATTACAAACAGAATTCAAGAAGGACCAAGGTTAGCACACATTCAGTGTCAAATAATTATGCATTTCTGCATCGCCTCTTGGCTTTAGTTACTTGGATAAGCAACACCATTCTGTTGTTGGTTTGAAACAGGGTCATTCTCTGTACCAGACTACCCTTGAACTAATCATCTTTCCGTTTCAGCCTCCCAAGTGCTGGGATTATATCCAGATATAATATATACCCCAAGGCTACCATGCTTGTGGGATTTCATTTTAATTTTGACAATTTCCCCCTTATCTCTGAACAATATTTTCTGATGACATGACTAAGTAACCATCTGGTTATTGGATCTCAGTTGGCTCTCATCTCAGAGATGGGATCCATTCTAGTTGATCTGATTTAGTCACATGTTAGAGGGATAAATGCCAGGTACCAAGGAGATGATAATGCTAATAGTATCCTTTCTGACAGGTCAGTAAGGCAGAATCCATCTATGGTGACTGACAACAGGTTAATGGTGGACATAGTTCCTGCTCCATCCCTCACCCCTAAGTGGCTTGCAGAGATGTTTTGTCTTATGTTATTGATAGTGGTGGTGTTAAGATGTTCCTGCAGTTTATGATGGAAAGCTGAGCACATGAACTGTGGAATGGAGACAAACATGGTCTTGGAGTGTCCTCTAGTGTTCAAATAACATTAACAAGGAACTTCAGAAAATCCAGATATGAGATGTCATTTTATGGTGAAATTAGAGAGATATAAATGAGAAATAAGGAGCCATTTCTGGAAAGGTGGACATTTTAAACATTCTAAGAAAAAGCATATTATGAATACTTAATAAATATCTAGTCATTCAATGTACAATGTTGTAAACTAACAAAATTCAAGAACTTCTAGGGAACTCCAACCTTATCTGTTGAACAAAATAAGTGCCAGAAACTGACCATATAGTAAGAAATATGAATGAGCACTCAGAAGAAGTGTTTATTTTATTTTATTTTTTATTGAAAATAAATTTCAACCAGTATTCTCTGAATATAGCTTCTCTTCTTCATGTCCTCCCAGATCTGCTTCTCCTCTCCACCTTCTCTCTCTCTTTAGAAAATAAATACACCAATTAAAAAAAAACTAAAACAAACACACAAATAGAGGTGGGGGAAAGAAAGAAAACCACAAGAAACACATCTACATTCAGGGACACAAACCCCCTAAAAGGTAATAATAGATAAGCAAAAGACAAGTAAGGATTTAAAAAAGGATCAAACAAGGAACTTTAAGACAAAATGTCTCCAAAAGTATCACTGAGTTTACTTTGTGTTGGCCATATACTGCTGGGTATGGTACTAATAAGTGTGGTTAGTATGCTCTGTGTGACTCCACTGAAAAAATCTAATTTTTCCTTTGTGAGCAGTTGTCAATTGGAAATAGCTTCAGAAAAATAATTTAAAACAGCTGTTATTATGAAATTTAATGAACATCAAGAAGACACAAATAAATGGTGTTTTATAAGAGATATTTAAGACCAATAAAAGCAACTTCAAAATATCAAACTCTTATAAATGCACTAAGTGAAACTTTATGAGATGTGATAGAAGATATCAGAAACAGATCAAACCGAAGAATTAAATAGCTCAAAGGCAGACAACCACAAAATAGATGGAGAAAAAAGAGATAATGATAAAAGTTTTTACACACATTGGCACAGCATTAAAAGAACACAGATCTGGTTTATTGGGATTAAAGAGGAACCTGAAAATGCCAAAGAGACAGAAAGATTATTCAAAGAGATAAGAACAGAATATTTCTTAATCTAGAGAAAAATACAAATATCCAGGTAAAGGAAGATCTAAGGTCACAAATCAGCTTCAACTTACCTAGTCTACCTCAAGATATGCTCAAGCTCCCAAAGTTTAAATACTCCAGAAGATTCTCAAGCTGCAACTTAAAATAAACAATACATAAGAGTTCCTCCCTTCCCAACCACAAGACTTATGTGTGGAAACCTTACAAATCAGGAGAGAATAGAAAGAGATTTTCATAGTTCTGGAATAATGGGCTGGGGGTTGATGGAAGCCTGCAAAGATTTGAAGGGAAATCCTTGGAGGCAAGAGAGTAATGCAATCTGACTTCTCTCCCAACAATGCTGATGCAAGAAAAAGACAGAAATATGAATCGAATGAGTGATGCAAACTGAAAGTCTGACCCAGAGATGAAATGGAAAGGAAGATGCGGGAACACTGAAGGTTGCTGGGGAATGAATGTTTATGATCCTCCAATTCTATGTTAAATCCTAATGTCTAATGGTCATAGGACAGGTGGTTAGGGCAGAGCCCTCATGAATAAGTTAGTGATGATCTTATAAAAGAGGCCCAGGAGAGCTGCCTGGCCTTCTGCTATATGAGCACACTGAGGGAAGGCTCCCCTTGTGAACCAGAAGGCAGTTCCTCCCACACACTAGATGAACCGCTGCCTTGATCTTGGACCTCCTAGCTTCTGAAATTCTAAACACATTTTTTTATTGTTTATAAGCTATTTGGTTTATGTTTCCTTATACTGCTCCAAAAAAGTTTTAAGACAAAGATATACTTAGGATAGGAAGGTATGAGAGGAGTTGCCAAAACTGATGTTGGGCCTTCTGGCTTAACTAACTGGGTAGATGAAGTTGTCCCATGCAGGTGGGAGAGCAAGATGGAGAGGCAAGTGGAAATCCTCTGCAGATGATAAGTGGATGTTTATGACCTGCCTGATCTTTATTATTTAGACACCAGTGCTTTGTGCCCAGCAATCAAGTCCTATCTCTGACCCCACCCACCCCCTTAGGAGTTGAGAGCAGTAGGGTAACTGAGTGTTGCTGGGCCCTGAGGTGAAGAGTTGGAGATTGAGAGGCGCAGGACACAGCCATATGTGCCAGAGTTTCTGCACAGAAGGAAGGAGACACATTCTTGGTGAGACTGTTTTTCCTGTTCCTTCTCTCCTTCACCCCAAAGTTGGTCCCAGACATGAACAGGCAGAAAAGGTTCCCCCCTGTACACCACGATTTTTGGGTGCAGATGAACAGGCTAAGGCTTACGCCCACCAGGCCTCCTGCATCTGCTAGAACTGAAAACATTCTCTCCTTCCCGGAGTGTAGTTTCTCACTCACCCAAAACAATGTTCTCTATAAGAAAAGTCTCCAGAGCCAGGAGGCCTCAGCAGCAGTAGACTGTACCACCAATACCTCTGGAAAGGGAAGACAAGACCTCAGGCCCTGAGTTCTCAATTCCAGGATCTCTCCTCCTTACTTCAGCTGTGTAGTCCACTTGAGCCCAGGTGTCAGACAGGACCACCAGGCTGAACATACTCTCTTCTGTGGTAGACCCTGCCCCCAGATTCCTGAATGAAGACTGGCTACTGGTCTCCTTGACATGGCGCTGGTAAGAGAGCAGAGCCTAAATACTAAGACAGTAGTCTTCCATGGCTTCTGCAAGCTCCTTGATCCCCTTGTGTAAGGAACTTCTTTCATTTTTCCAGAGCTGAGGACTGAACCCAGGGCCTTATGACTGCTAGGCAGAGCTCTACCACTGAGCTAACCCCAATGTAAGGAACTTCCAAGCATATGTTTAATTATCATTTCACAGTCAAGAAACAGAGAATGTTGCAATAACAATTTTATCTTCCCAGCATAGTCACTTCCCCTTACACCACAGGAGACAAAGCATTGGCTGTCTCTAGAGCACAGAATCTGGGCCCTCCTCAGGCACTCTGAACACAAACTTGTACCTAGTAACTTCAAGTTACACAGCAGATTCCTTTAGAAAAAAACCACAAAAGCAAGTAATGAACGTATTGAGGGCATCAATTAAATACCACAATTTTTATAATCTAGTCATTTCTAAGCTGCTTTAGACATAAATTTGCTGTGAGCAATAGAGCAAAAATATCTTTGACAGTACCAAAAATGTTACTTCATCATCCAAAAACTGTGCAACTGCTTTATTATTTCAATGAAACACTGTAGTTGGTTGAAAAGCAGAAGTTTTAACTCATAACTAACTCAATGAATCACAAAAGACAATTTGATACCACTGTAACTAAAATTTATTTTAATGAATAATGCTCAACAGAAATATATTATCATAACAGTAAATATGTACATCACAAAGTGAAACTCAGAAACAATGGGGCTCATTCCCTCAATCCCAACACTTAAGAGATTTAGGCAGGATTTGCAAAAAGCAAACAAACAATCAAAACCCCTCATAAACTAAAATTATATGAAAAGCTATAAAAAATGTTGCATTGACAAAGAAATTCTACTGAAAGCATTATACCAGAAAGGGGAGCAGCAGCAAGGATGTCAGAGGAGATGCTGAGGAGCTCCAAGGTTGTCCCAAGAGAATGCGTACCAACAGCAGTGAGAAAAGCCTCATGGAAGGCTGACAAATGAACTGTGCCAGTACCAGAGGCAAACGCCTCCCTGACTTAAATCCAAAGACAACTGTCAAACAAAAAGTGGAAGGAGTTGATATGATTTTAAAAACATAAAAATACAAACCCTGGGGAGGTTTTTGCCATAAATGGGAGTAAGTAGGTAAAGTATTAGAGGAAAGAAAAATGGCCAAGCAGAAAGAATGTCTGATGAGAAAAATCTCAAGATTGTATACTGTTGTGTCCTCTGAAAAAATCTGTTCAGGTCTTAACTCCAGCAGCTGAGACTGTGATCTTGTTGGGAATTAGAGCTGTGTCCAAAAGCTTCATGAAAACTAAGTGAGGAACTGATTATTTGACTCCCAGTTTCAGAGATATTATGACATGGTGCTTGGCCCTGTGTACTTGAGCAGAATATCCTGTCAGCAGGAGCATGTGCTTGAAGACAACTGCTCACATCACAGAAAGCAGAGTCCCAAGAAATGACTAAAGATAATATTCCTCCCTACATGCCTTACTCCCAGTGACCTACCTAGTCTATCCAGGGCCTACTTCCCAAAGTCTCTAGAACCATCGAAAATTTCACCCCCAGTGGGTTCCAAGTATTAAAAATGTGAGCTAGTGAAGGAAATTTCAGACTCACACAATAATAAAGGCCCAAATCATTCAGTGACTTATATACACAAAGTAAAGCCAGAAACAAGTATATGTATAGAAGAGAATGTTTCGTGAACAGGAAGGTGTTGGAATGATTAATCTGCAATCTGAAAGATGTCAGAGGTTGCCAACATCACCTGATGCTAGAAGCACACAATCTGCTTAGGAGCCTCCAAAGGAGGCCCTCTTGCTGACACCTTGATTTTAGACTTCTAGGTTTTCAGACATATGAAGCAGTACATGTTAGTTTCAAGGCACCAAGTTTGCCATACTTTGTTGCAGAGGCCTTGGAAACAGAGACACACATGCATGTGTGCACTCTTGTGCACACAGATGGAAAAGATCCAGTAGAAAGCAAAATGATGGAGATTTAAATGTAGAGATAATGTGTTTGGTGAAAGAAGAAAGGGTCGTTAAACAAATGTGATCACTCACTTCAGACTGACCCGAAAATATACATGTGGGCTACAGCAAGAAGCCCCAAAGGAAAGAAAACACTAAACTTCCAAAGTCAAGGAGGAGGTGAAAGAAAAAAAAAAAAAACCTAAACTTTACATCCATGAAGTTGATGTAACTATAAAAATAATAGATCCATGGAGTGCATATTTGTACTAAAGAAATTGTGACATATTTCACACATTATGACATTTAACCACTTTATGCCCACAATGGCAACAATGGTCCAGGCCTCACATCACTGCATATATTATATGAGGTTATTATTGAGAGATGTTTTCAAATTCCTGTAATTTGGTTGTTAGTTTTCTAATCAGCTGAGCTACTGTTTTTTACTGACTTTCCAACCTCAGCATTGTGGTTTTCTAGTTTAATGTGTTGCACATGATGGATTCACGCCTAAGTCTTCTTTTATATGTTCTTCTCGTGACATTTTTTTTCCTCTGCTCATATGATTGAGACTTTCTCTGTGAATAGCATTCCTTTACACGTGTTCTGCAGCTCTGGTCCTTTGGTCTTGGGATGCTTTTGTTTGTACTTGTCTTGAAATGTATTATTTCCCTGTCAAATTTTAAGAGTAGGTTCTCTGAATATAGCAATTTTGGTTGGTAGTTACGTAAATGTAACTTGAAACACATTATTCCATGCTTTCCTTGATTTTAGGTTTCTGATGAAAGAGCTCATGCTGCTCTGATGTTTCAGTTTTTCTATGGAAGTTGGCATTTTTATATTACAGCCTTTAATTCTGTGTCTTTGTTTTGAATTTTGGATAATTTGGCTGTAATATGTTAGGAAGAGATTCTCGTCTGCTCCTGTCTGTGATTCCAAATGCCTCTGGTGTTTGGATGTCTACTTTCTCTGGACTTTTCCTCCTAGAATTTTGTTGAATAGAATCTCTATGGCTGTGTGTTCATCTAAGCTCTTTCTATTCCATATATTAGGAGCTGCTGACAATTGGTGATTATGGGAGAGGGAGAGTCCATTTGTTTTCAGAGATGTAAATGCTGGTGTGCTACCCATGTTACAGCAGATGGTTACCACACTCATGCAACATGTAGCACAAAGTGGATTCAGTGCTTTGAGAAACAGAACACATAAAATTGGGAGTGGAAAGTGATTGGGAAGAAAGAGGGTGAATGAAAAGGGATTCAAGAGAGAGAGATTTTATCAAAACATATTGTATGGATGTATGAAATTCTCAAACAATAAAACTGTAGTCATCCCCCTGTAATGTATTTCAGAAACATCTAAGCTGCTGAGAACCATGCTACTGATTTGGGCTGTGTGCTTATACCCCAAATCTTCTAATTTGTAACAATGTGCCACCCTGTACACCCTTAGAAACAGTTATTTTTGCTGACTGATATAATAATCTGGAGATTGAAATATCAATCTTTGGTTATTTTAATTCGGATTGTTGCTTAACATTTGACATCTAGGGCAATATACACACATAAAGTGTGTCAGTTGTAAGGGTGACAAGGCCGTAGAACTGACCACTTACTTGGTTTGCCAAGTATGATTTTAGTTATTTAATACTCTCTGAGTTTGTCCTAATCTCATGAAGACTTTAAATATACAATTTATAATAAATTATATTGTTTTAATAAAAATATGTATTTATGCATGTGTGCAAGCTCATGACACAGCACATGTGCAAAGGTCAAGAGCCAGTTCCTTCCACCACATGGGTCTCAGTGATCAGCTCAGGTATTCAGGCTTGGCAGAAGGTTCTGAAACCAAAAATGTGAGCAGTTACATGAGATCTAGGGGACACACCCATCAGAGCTTCTGCTGTAAGAAGTTCTACAAACTGGTGATAGGTACTCAGAATCTGATTCTCTTAGTCCTCTGCACCTCTTGTTAAGTTTGATCTCCTTCAGAGGTCCTGGTGGAGACTCTACCTGTTCCCAACCCCTGTCCAGTTGTTGCTGGCAAACTTTGGCATCATCTGGCTTGTAGCATGGAAGGCTTGTGACCTTCAGATTTCTGCCTCCATGTTCAGTTGACCTTCCCTTCTGTGTATCCTTGTGCTCCCTTGCCCTTTTTAAATCTCAGTAGAGATCAAACCCAGGTCTGTGTGCATGCTTAGGCAATTGTTCCACCACTGAACTACATAACCAGCTTTCTTTTCTACTTTTGATAAAGATTCTTGCCATTAAATTTAGGGGTCACCCTAATTCAAGATGATTTTATCTGTAGATCTTTACCTTTATTACATTTTGAGGGAAAAAACCATCACTCTCAATGATGACACAGGTGCTATTCAGACATATCTTTCAGGGATCAGAGTAAAAGTGTATTTTCTGTGACGATAGACACTGTCAGACAGAGCTGAAGTTAGGAAGAGTTCAGTGTCACAGTCCACTATGGCAGGAAGGATGTGGCTGAGCAGCTTAGTTCATGGCAGCAGGGACATGTGACAGAGACTGTTCACATCACTGCAGAACGCAGAAAGCCATGCTGGATACTGGGACGTGACTATAATGTTAGAAACTGAGGTGTAGCTATCTACTTCAGGCAGCTGAACCTACATACCAAAGGCACCACAGGCTTCCAAAATATCAGCTGAGGAACAAACATTCAAGCTATGAGTCGGCTGAGGTGTCCAGATTCAAATCATAATAGTAATTATTGCTGATGAAAATTGTCACCTATGGTTTGTAGATCTGGGGAAAATACTTGATACCTTGCTTTAGAATTGGCTTCTCAAATCATTGTCTTCCTTGTTTTGTTGTCTTTGTTGGCTTGGGGAATCCCATTTCAATGTTTCATGAAATATTACTTTTGTTATTAAGTAACAGATTTCTTTAGAAGAATATTTTATAAAATAATCACAATTCTATAGCTATTCAATGGCTTATTACTTTTCTATTGCTGTGATAAGATATGTTGGACAAGGCAACCTATAGAAGAAAGTTTATTTGGGTATTATAGTTTCAGAGGGTTACTCCACAACCATGATGGTGGGGAGCCGGGCAACAGGCAGACAGGCATACTGCTGGAGCAGTAGCTGACAGAGTACATCTGCTCCACAGGCAGGAGGCAGAGAGAAGTAAGTGGAAATTGCATGGACTTCTAAAACCACAAAGCCCACCCCTAGAAACACACCTCCTCCAACAAGGCTATACTTTCTAATCCTTCCCAAACATATGAGTTTATGGGGGCCATTCTCTAAAGAAATCCAGTGTTTAGAATTTAGATTGCATTCTCCAATTTCACCAGTAGATGGTAGAATAGTGTCAAAATTCCAAATTTTTGCTCTGGGTTCCCAGCAACACTGACAGGTACGTCTAATTAACTGTTAATTCGAACTGTTGTGGTTCTCAACCTTCCCAACGTGGTTCTGCAACAGCTTAATATAGTTCCTCATGTTGTGGTGACCCACAGCCATAAAATTATTTCATTGCTACTTCATAACTGTAATTTTGCTACTGTTATGAATTGTAATACGATTACTCAGAACCCTGATATGCAGATCTGATATGCCACCCCTGTAGAGGTCATGCATGACCCACAGGTTGAGAACCATTGAGAACGGCCAAAATCTTTTTTTATTACAAACAGCTTAAAGGATTGAGCGATGGCTCGGCAGTTCAGAGTGCTTGCTGCTGCCAATTATAAGACCAGAATTAGGCACCCACATTAGGCAGCTCACAGCATTGTAATTCCCAAATTCAGAAGTCCGGTTCCTTCTTCTGGCTTCTGCCAGCACCTGTGAACACACACACACACACACACACACACACACACACACACACACACACACACACTGTCACTGTTTTTAAGTTGACGTCTTTGGGTTACAAACTTTGGCTGCTCTTTGTACCCTGGGTATCACTAGAGACAGTGGCGAACACTGTCCGTCAGGATCCTGGAGGCTGTTGATTTAAATCACAGCCTTTCTGGCGCTCACAGATTTTAGTTTCATTTACTTTTTATTGTAGATTTAAAACATCAATTAAACATTTTCCATATAGCAGTAAAATGAAAGTAAACTGTTCCCTCCCACATGACTTCCTACTTTTCTCTAGAAGTAATTGCTGGTTTTGATCAGATTTTTAACCAGCCTTTCAAGTTTCTGAGCACATGTCATAATGCAGTACTCCTCTACATCTTTTTTTTTTTTCATTTAAAGCAATGATTTTTCATACTATATAACATACAGATTTATTAACATCTGCATAAATGGTAGCCATTTTCCTGGATGTAGCACTTTTGTGAGAACTTGTTTACATTGATTAATTTATTATTTATGCTACATAAGTAATAGTGTCTTATACATTTTTGCATGTTTTGGCAAGACTATATATAGGATTAATTTATAGAAATGCCCACTATGAAGTTAAGAGACAAAGCATCACTAATTTAATGGACATTGCTGCCGCCAAACTGACCCCCATCTCTATGACATTGTACCATTGAGTGTATAGTAATCTACAATGTCCCATCATCTGTATTGTCTAAGACATATTTTTTTCAACCAGGTAGGTTAAAAAATGTTATCATAGCCCATCAAGGTGGCTCAGTGGGTGAAGATACTGACTGCCAAGCCTGAAAACTGAAGCTTGATTCATGTGGTACAGAATAGTCTCCACTAATTGTCCCCTCAGTTTCATACACACTGTGACTCACATGCCCACACACATACACACAAAAGAGAGAAAAAACTTACCACTTAGTTATTTTAATTTTTATGTTATATACTTGCATAAAATCCCGCACTTATTAGCCACCTGTATTTTTGTGAACTGCTTGTCAAAACATTTGCCAGTTTTGATACTATTTGACTGATTTATGTGTTCTCTCAATATTAAAGGAATTAACCCATAGTCTAGTGTAGAAGACACATACAGGATTACTTTTTTTTCTTTTTGTTTTTGTTTGGTGGTTTTTCCACACAGGGTTTTTGTTTTGTTTGTTTTGTTTTTGTTTTTGTGTAGCCCTGGCTGTCCTTTGTGTAGACCTGGCTGGCTTCAAATTCAGAGATCCTTCTGCCTCTGCCTTCTCAGTGTTGGGATTAAAGGCATGCAACACCACTACACAGAATTACATTTTTCAAAGAAACTATTTGATGTTCCTTATGGACTTGTGTGAGATTGTTCCATCGGCTCCTATGGTTTTACATAGTTCAGTGATCATGTAGAAGTCTATTAACAGGGAGATTGATATAGAATTACAAAATCCTAAAAATAAAATCATCCAAGAAAAACAAAAAGAAAAAATGGTGTATGCCTCCTCCTAAAAGCTAAATGCCCCATCAGTGACATACTAAAAAGTTACCTTTCACTGTTGGTGTATGGATGTTCTGGTTCATAGCTGTAATTTTTTTTTAATCACAACACTATAGTGAGATACAAAAGTAAAAACTTCAGTTAGAAAGAAAGAAAATATTGCTGCAGACACAGTGGTACAGTGGGCACGGCATATGCATGTCTCCACAACCATGAGAATATAAAAGTACTTATGGCATTATTTATTTATTCATTTCTATACAGCATAGAGACAGTTATTTCACGTGTATCCATATGTATCTACATCTCACTTAGATAAGATACAAAGAGCCTGACAGAGGAAGTTAACATGACTTTGTTGATATAGTCAGTCACCTACCATCCTATTTCCATAATAACAGTAATATTAAGGAGTGAATTATTTATCAGCTATGCTTATCCACCCATAGAAGTCATCAACAGATGAAAATCATAATATTTCAGTCTATGAATCTTTTTGAAGATTTTAATTTTAATTAGGTTATATGGCACACTTTTGGGGTACACACATGACTGAAGTTGCCCTCTGAGGGCGCCTTCCCTAAAGCTGGAGTTCTATGCAAATTGGGAGCCACCTGACATGAATGCTAAGAACCAAACTCAGACCTTCTGCAAAAGCAGTAGGCTTTCTTAACCACTGAGCCATCCCTCCAGTCTACATAATTTTCTAAGAATTCAGAAAATAAAATGTATCACAGCACTTTTATCACACATCAAACCATATGCAGCTTTAGCTAAGGAAATACTTTGGAATTTACCCCTTTTAACTTTATTTTTAATTTAGTTTTTAAGGTAGCATATAGAAGATACCATTTCTATATACAGCAATTTTACTTAACAATTATTTACTTTCATTGCGTGAAGTGTAGCAGCCCATGTCCTATCTTCCAAGGTTGTTGATTATATGGTCAATAGTATTGAAACATCTATATTCTTACTGAGTTGGTATTTTCCCTGACAGCTCTTAACACTGTGTTTTTACTTGGTACTTTTGACATGTTGGCTATAATAGTTCATGGAGAAATTTTTGCAAGTGACTGTCTATTTCTTGACCTCGATTTGGGCCATTTTCTGCTGTATGCTATTGCTTTACATTGTGTAATGTTTTAGAATTTTAATCTCAGCTTTTTATACCCTGTGAAACTTTAGGTTTAGCTTCTTTAGCACACTTACAGATTTGTTTTTAAAGTTAGAGGCTTCTTGTGGATTTGTCAGAGAAAATGGTGTTATTGTTTTTCTAGTAATTATATTATTATTTATTCTTTTCCTCATTAAGCTTTTGCTGGCTTATTCTACTGGAATATGATAGATTCTTTCCATTCCTCATGGTTTATTTATTTGTCTCATGAAATTTCTTCTTTCCTATGCTTTCATGATTGGAACTGTCTTTCTTCCTCCTCTGTAAATTATACTCTTCATTCTCTGCCATGCCCCTTTTATCTATTTTCTTTACATGTGTCTGAATGTATTGTTGCCTTTAGTTTGTCCTGCATCCCTGATATTACTTCTCGTTAGATCTTGTCTGTTTATGATAGCTTCCAATATTTTTTGAATTTTATTGTTAGTGGAATAGAGGTAGGCCAATTCTAGGTGCTGGCTCTCTCTTTTCACCTTTATATGGGCTTGTGCTGGTTACGATTTTGACAAGTGGACTCAAATTGGGTCATTTAGGAAGAAGGAGCCTCGATGGAGAAAATGATTCCACCAGATTGTCCTATAGACAAATATGTGGGGAGTTTTTTTAATTATAAATCACTGATGTGAGAGGAGCCAGCTCATTGTAGGTGGTGCCATTGCTGGGCAGGTGGTCCCTGATGATATAAGTAAACAGGCTGAGCAGGGGGGCAAGCTAATAAGCTGCACTCCTCCACGGCCTCTTCTTCAGTTCCTGACTCCAGGTTCAATTCCTGCCTTGAGTTCCCGCTTTAAGCCTCCTTAACTATGGATTATAACTTCTAAGATGAAATTATTATGATGGCTAGTTTCACATTATCTTGACACAGTTAGCATGATTTCAGAAGAGGGTACATCAGTTGAGAAAATGTTCCCACTAGATTGCTCTGTGAAGAAGACCGTGTTGCATTTTCCTGATGGATGATTGATGTGGAAGGGTTCTAGGTCACTGTGAGCAATGCCATCCCTGGGCTAGTGGTTTTGGGTTCTATAAGAAAGCAGGCTGAACGCTGGGTGGTGGTGGCACACTCTGAGTCTACAGCCATATCACTCTGAACGCACCAGATCTCATCTGATCTCAAAAGGGTCAGGCCTGGCCTGGTTAGTACTTGGGTGGGAGACTTCCTGGGAATACTGGGTGCTATAGGTTTAAAAGAGAAAGAAAGAAAGAAAGAAAGAAAGAAAGAAAGAAAGAAAGAAAGAAAGAAAGAAAGAAAGAAAGCTGAGCAAGCTATGAGGAACAAGCCAGTAAGCAACAATACTCCACTACTGCATCAGGAACTTGTTTTTAGGTTCCTGCTCTATTTCAGTTCCTGTCCTGTTTTCCCTCAGTGATGGACTGTACTGTGGATCTATATGCTGAAATAAAGTCTTTTCTCTCCGAGATATTTAAAATCAACATTATGAAAATAATAGATATCTTTAATGAGGAAATTAAAAAATCCCTTAAAGAAATTGAGGAAAAGATAAACAAAATATTGAAGTAAATCAATAAATCCCTTAAAGAATGCAAAGCTAAGAGAGAGAGAGAGAGAGAGAGAGAGAGAGAGAGAAAAGAACAGGTGAAGGAAGCTGTTTAAGACCTAAAATTCAAAATAGAAACAATAAAGAAAACACAAACTGAGAGAAGTCTGGAAATAGAAAATCTGGGTAAGCAAACAGGAACTACATATAAAAGCATCACCAACAGAATACAAGAGATGGAAGACTCCCTTGCATTGAAGATATGATAAAATAAACAGGTTCATTGATCAAAAAACAACATTAAATCTAAAAGAACAGTAACACAAAACATTCAGGAAATCTGGGACACTATGAAAGAACAAACCTAAGAATAATAGAATTAGAAGAAGAAGAATCCCAGCTCAAAAATCAAGAAGATATATTTAACAAGATTATAGAAGAAAATTTTCATAACCTAAAGAATGACATGCCTATAAAGGTAATGAAACTTACAGAATATCAAATACTTGGGCCAGAAAAGGAAGTATCCTTGCCATATAGTATTAAAAACACTAAATTTATAGAATCAAGAAAGAATATTAAAAAGTTGCAAAGAAAAAAGGCCAAGTAACATATAAAGGCAGACCCATTAGAATTATGCCCAACTTCTCAACTGAAACTCTAAAAGCAAGAAGGACCTGGACAGAAGTCTTGCCAGCTCTAAGAGACCACAGATGGTAGCCCAAACTACTATACACAGCAAAACTTAAAATTACCATAGATGGAGAAAACAAGATGCTTCTTGACAAAATCAAATGTAAACAATATCTGTCTACAAATCCAGCCCTACATAAGGTACTAGAAGGAAAATTCTAACCCAAAAAGTTTAACTAAACTCACAAAAACACAAACACTAAAAAAACCTCACAACAGCAAAACCCAAGGGAAACACACACACACACACACACACACACACACACACACACACAAGAAAAAAAGCCAACAACAAAATAACAGGAATTAACAATCATTGCTCATTAATCTCTCAATATCAATTAACTCAACTCCCCAATAAAAATACACAAGCTAACAGAATGTTAGATATGGAAACATGATCTACCTTTATGCTCATACAAGACATACCTCAAGATCAAATATAGGCATTACCTCAGAGTAAAAGATTGTAAAAAGATTTTCCAAGCAAATGGACCTAAGAAGCAAGCTGATGTAACTATTTGAATATCTGACAAAAAAGGACTTCAAGCCAAAATTAATCAAAGAAATTGAAAAGGACATTTCATATTCATCAAAGGAAAAATACACCAAGAAGTTACTAAAATTTTTTTTTCATATTTGTGTTTTAATTTTACACATCAGCCATGGGTTCCCCTGTCCTCCCCCCTTCCACCCCTAACCCCACATTCCCCCGCATCCCCTACCCCTTCATTCCCATTTCCTCCAGGGCCAAGACTCCCCTGGGGAATGGTTTAAACCTGGTGGATTCTGTACAGGCAGGTCCAGTCCCCTCCTTCCAGGCTGAGCAAAGTGTCCCTGCATAAGCCCAAGGTTCCAAACAGCCAGCTCATGCACTAAGGACAGATCCTGGTCCCACAGACTGGGTGTCTCCCAAACAGTTCAAGGTATTCAATTGTCTCACTTACCCAGAGGGCCTGATCCAGCTAGGGGCTCCACAGCCTTTGGTTCATAATTCATATGCTTCCATTCGTTTGGCTATTTGTCCTTGTGCTTTTTCCAATCATGGGTTCAACATTTCACAGTCTAACAGTCCCTCCTCTTTCTCCACAATTGGACACCAGGAACTCCACCTGGGGCCTGGTTGAGAATCTCTGCATCCACTTCCATCAGTTATTGGATGAAAGTTCCAGCACGGCTGGTAAGGTGGTTGGCCATCTGATCACAAGACTACGTCAGATCAGGCTTTCTCTCAACAATTGCCAACAGTCTACAAAGGATGTATCATTGTGGATTTCAGAGGACCTCTCCAGCACTCTGCCTATTTCTGTTCTCATGTGGTCTTCATTTATCATGGTCTGTTATTCCTTGTTCTCCCTTTAATTTCTTGATCCAGCTGGGATCTCCTGCTCCCCTAAGCTTTCTTTCCCTCAAATCTTGCCCTTCATTACTCCCACTGTATCCCAGGTTGTTCATGTAGATCTCATCCATTGCTCTGTCATTGGGTGATCCCTGGGTCTTTCCTAGGGTCCCGTTTTCTAGGTAGCCTCCCTGGAGTTGTGTAGCAGTCTAGTCATCTTTGTTTTACATCTAGTATCCTCCTATGAGTGAGTACAAACCATGTTTGTCCTTCTGAGTCTGGGTTACCTCACTCAGGTTGATTTTTTCTAGATCCATCCATTTGCCTGCAAACCTCATGATGCCATTGTTTTTCTCTGCTGAGTAGTACTCCATTGTGTACATGTACCATATTTTCTTTATCCATTCTTCAGTTGAAGGGCATCTAGGTTGTTTCCAGGTTCTGGCTATTACAAACAATGCTGATATGAACATAGCTGAGCAAATGCCCCTGTGGTATGATTGAGCATTCTTTGGGTATTTACCCAAGAGTGCTACAGCTGTGTCTTGGGGGAGATGGATTCCCAATTTTCTAAGGACGCGCCATATTGATTTCTAAAGTGGCTGTACAAGCTTGCATTCCCACCAGCAATGGAGGAGAGTTCCCCTTGCTCCACATCCTCTCCAGCATAAGCTGTCTTCTGTGTTTTTGATGTTAGCCACTCTGACAGGTGTAAGGTGGTATCTCAAAGTCATTTTGATTTGCATTTCCCAGATAATTAGGGATGTTGAGCAATTCCTTAAATGTCTTTCAGCCATTTGAGCTCCCTCTGTTGAGAATACTCTGTTTAGTTCTATAGCCCATTTCTTAATTGGACTGTTGGGCATTTTGATGTCTAATTTCTTGAGTTCTTTATATATTCTGGATATCAGCCCTCTGTCAGATGTGGGGTTGGTGAAGACCTTTTCCCATTCTGTAGGCTGTCACTTTGTCTTGTTGACCATGTCCTTTGCTCTACAAAAGCTTCTCAGTTTCAACAGGTCCCATTGATTAATTGTTTCTCTCAGTGTCTGTGCTACTGGTGTTATATTTAGAAAGTGATCTCTGGTGCCAATGCATTCAAGACTACTTCCTACTTTCTCTTCTATCAGGTTCAGAGTAACTGAATTTATGTTGAGGTCTTTGATCCACTTGGACTTAAGTTTTGTGCACGGTGACAGATATGGATCTATTTGCAGCCTTCTACATACTGACATCCAGTTATGCCAGCACCATTTGTTAAAGATGCTTTCTTTTTTCCATTGTACATTTTTGGCTTCTTTGTCAAAAATTATGTTCATAGGTGTGTGGGTTAATGTCAGGGTCTTCAATTCGATTCCATTCGTCCACATGCCAGTTTTTATGCCAGTACCAAGCTGCTTTTATTACAGTAGCTCTATACTAGAGCTTGAGGTCGGGGATTGTGATGCCTCCAGAGGTTGTTTTATTGTACAGTATTCTTTTGGCTATCCTGGGTTTTTTTGTTTTTCCATATGAAGTTGAGTATTATTCTTTCCAGATCTGTGAAGAATTGTGTTGGTAATTTGATGGGGATTGCATTGAATCTGTAGATTGCTTTTGGTAAGATTGCCATTTTTACTATGTTAATCCTGCCTATCCATGAGCAAGGGAGGTCTTTTCATTTTCTGACATCTTCAATTTCTTTTTTCCGGGACTTAAAGTCCTTGTCATATAGATCCTTCACATGCTTAGTTAGTGTAACCCCAAGGTATATTATATCATTTGTGGCTATTGTAAAGGGTGATGTATCTCTGATTTCCTTCTCAGCCTGTTTGTCTATTGTATATAGGAGGGCTACTGATTTTTTTGAGTTGATCTTGTATCCTGCTATGTTGCTGAAGGTGTTTTATTAGCTGTATCAGTTCCTTGGTTGAATTTTTGGGGTCACTCATGTATACTATCATGTCATCTGCAAATAGGGAGAGCTTGACTTCTTCCTTTCCAATTTGTATCCCCTTAATCTCTTTATGTTGTCTTATAGCTCTGGCTAGAACTTCAAGTACTATATTGAATAAGTATGGGGAGAGGGGACAGCCTTGCCTTGTTCCTGATTTTAGTGGTATTGCTTTGAGTTTCTTTCCATTTAATTTGATGTTGGCTGTTGGCTTGCCGTAGATTGCCTTTATTATGTTTAGGTATGTTCCCTGTATTCCTGATCACTCCAAGACCTTTATCGTGAAGGGGTGTTGGATTTTGCCAAATGCCTTTTCTGCATCTAGTGAGATGATCATGTGGTTTTGTTCTTTGAGTTTGTTGATATGGTGTATTACATTGACGGACTTTCGTATGTTGAACTACCCTTGCATCCCTGGGATGAAGCCTACTTGATCATGGTGGATAATTGCTTTGATGTGTTCTTGGAGTCTGTTTGCTTGTATTTCATTGAGTATTTTTGCATCAATGTTCATGAGGGAGATCGGTCTGTAGTTCTCTTTCTTTGTTGCATCTTTGTTTGGTTTAGGAATCAGGGTAATTGTAGCCTCATAGAAGGAGTTTGGTAATATTCCTTCTGCTTCTATTGTGTGGAACAATTTAAAGAGTATTGGTATTAAGTCTTCTTTGAAGATCTGGTAGAATTCTGTAGTGAAACCATCTGGTCCTGGGCTTTTTCTAGTTGGGAGACTTTTAATGACTGATTCTATTTCCTTAGGGGTTATTGGACTATTTAAATGTTTTATCTGGTCTTGATTTAACTTAGGTATGTGGTACCTATCCAGAAAATTATCCATTTCTTTTAGATTTTCCAGTTTTTTTGGAATAGAGTTTTTGAAGTATGACCTGATGATTCTCTGGATTTCCTCATTGTCTCTTGTTATGTCCCCCTTTTCATTTCTGATTTTGTTAATTTGGATGCTCTCTGTCTTTTGGTTAGTTTGGATAAGGGCTTGTCTATCTTGTTGATCTTCTCAAAGAACCAACTCTTTGTTTCATTAATCCTTTGTATTGTTCTCTTTATTTCTATTTTATTGATTTCAGCTCTCAATTTGATAATTTCCTGGCATCTGTTCCTCCTGGGAGACTTTGCTTCTTCCTGTTCAAGGGCTTTCAGGTGTGCTGTCAAGTCACTAGAATGAGATTTCTCCAGCTTCTTTATGTGGGCATTCAGTGCTATGAATTTCCCTCTTAGCACTGCTTTCATAGTATCCCATAAGTTTGGGTATGTGCTGTATTCATTTTCATTGATCTCTAGGAAGTCTTTAATTTCTTTTTTTTTATTTCTTCCTTAACCCATTGGTGATTCATTTGAGCATTATTCAGTTTCCATGAGATTGTAGGATTTCAAGACTTCATCTTGGTGGATCTTTCCTGCGGTGAGTATGTAATGTCCTTCATCATCTCTTTTGATTGATTTTAGTTTGAAATCTATTTTGCTAGATATCAAGATGGCTACACCAGCTTGCTTCTTAAGACCATTTGATTGGAAAGTCTTTTCCCAGCCTTTTATTTTTAGGAGGTGTCTGTCTTTGAATTTGAGGTATGTTTCTTGTATGCAGCAGAAAGATGGGTCCTGTTTTCATATCCATTCTGTTAGTCTATGTCTTTTTATAGGTGAATTAAGTCCATTGACATTAAGGGATATTAATGACCGGTGATTGTTCGTTCCTGTTGTTATTTTTATTTTTTGGTGGTAGTGTGTGTGTACTTCTATTCTTTGGGGTTTACTGCTGTGGTGTTATCTATTGCCTGTGTTTTCATGGGTGTATCTGCCTTCCTTAGGTTGGAATTTTCCTTCTAGTGCTTTCTGTAGGGCTGGGTTTGTAGATAAGTATTGTTTAAATCTGGTTTTGTCTTGGAAGGTCTTGTTCACTCCATCTATGATGATTGAAAGTTTTGCTGGGTATATTTTTCTAGGCCGGCATCCATGGTCTCTTAGTGTCTGCATTATATCTGTCCAGGTCCTTTTGGCTTTCAAAGTCTCCATTGAGAAATCGGGTGTTATTCTGATGGGTTTGCCTTTATAAGTCACTTGGCCTTTTTCCTTTGCTGCCCTTAATATTCTTTCTTTATTCTGTACGTTTAGTTGTTTAATTGTTATGTGCTGAGGGGACTTTTTTGGGGGGGTCTAGTCTGTTTGGTGTTCTATAGGCTTCTTGTATCTTCATAGGCATTTCCTTCTTTAAGTTGGGAAAGTTTTCTTCTATGATCTTGTTAAATATATTTTCTGTGCCTTTGAGTTGGTATTCTTCTCCTTCCTCTATTATTCATAGGTTTGGTCTTTTCATGGTGTCCCAAATTTCTTGGACATTTTGGGTCATGACTTTGTTGGGTTTAGTGTTTTCTTTGACTGATTAATCTACTTCTTCTAATATATGTTCAACACCAGAGATCCTCTGTTCCATCTCTTGCATTCTGTTGGTTATACTTGCATCTGAAGTTCCTGTTTGTTTACTCAGATTTTCTATTTCCAGCATTCCTTCTGCTAGTGTCTTCTTCATTTTTTCTATTTCCCTCTTCAGGTCTTGGACTGTTTCCCTTGCTTTTTCATGATTTTCTTTCAGGGACATATTGTTTTCTTCTGCTCTAATTGTCCTTTCCTCTAGTTTTTTATAGCGTTCTTCCCATTTTTTGTTTGTCTGTTCCTCCACTTTATTTTTTATTCCTTCTATATAAGGCTCTAGCCTCTTCATGATGTTATTTATAAGGTTGTTTTCTTCTTCTTCTTCCATTCTGTGATGTTCAGGTCTAGCTGTTGGAGAAGGGCTAGGTTCTGGTGATGCTGTATTGCTCTTTATTTTGTTGTATGTACTTCTGCCTTGACGACTGCCCATCTCCTTGTGGGTTCGTTCTTGGTCTTATCAGTGTACTTGGTCCAGACAGAGCTGACAGATTTAGTGAGCCTCTCTCTGATCCAGATGGAAGCTCTGGGTTGGATGGGAGCTCTGGTCCAGATGAGAGTGCTGGCTGGATAGGAGCTGGGGGGCTGGATTCTGAGTCTCAGGAAGTCCCTGGGGTCTCCTTATCTTGTCCAAAAGGGAGCTCCTTTTGTCCAGATGGGAGTTCCGGGACAGGATGAAAGCTCTGGTCCAGATGTGAGTTCCAGGGCAGGATGGAATGCTGGACACTGATCTCTAAGTCTCTGGAAGTGTCTGGGGTCTCCAAGAGATGGGTGTGGGGGCAAGGCGTTGAGGTTGAAATGTCCACCAGAGGGTCTCTCTGGTCCAGATGGGAGTTCCAGGGCAGATGGTAGCTGGGGACTCTCTGGTCCAGATGGGAGTTTCAGGGTGGATGGGAGCTGGGGGCTGGTCTCCGAGTCTCAGGAAGTGGCTGTGGTCTCGGGCAAATGTGTATGGGGGCAGGATATGGAGACTGCAGGGTCTGCCTGCAGTCTTGGAAAAGGGGAGCCTTCCCACAGGGCCTGCTGATTGGCCAGAAACTAGGGCCAAGTTGGGCAGGTCCTCCCAGGTTGCTGCCCAGGTGTGGGACCCAGGGGCCATTGCCCTATAACCCCAGGCACTCACCTCTGGTCCAGATCGACATTAAAATTTTTAATATCCAATCCCCACTTGCAAGGACACAGACATTAGTAAAAACAAAAACAAAAGAAAACTTTACTAAGCTTAAATCATGCACCAGATGTCACACATTAATAGTGGAAACCTTGAATATATCACTCTCACCAATGGACATGTCATCAAAACAAAAACTAAACAGAGAAATAATGGAGTGAAGTGATGTTAGAAATCAAATGGACCTAACAGATATCTATGGAACATTTCACCCAAACATAAAAGAACATATCTTCTTATTAGTACCTCATAGAACATTCTCCAAAATTGACCACATATTCTATCACAAAGCAAGTCACAACAGATACAAAAACATTGAAATAAGCCCCTGTATCCTATCATAAAATCATGGATTAGAGCTGGATATCAATAACAACAAACAGAATAGAAAGCCTACAAACTCATGGAGACTAAACACCTCTCAACTGCATTACCAGTGGATCAAGAAGGAAAGTTAAGAGCACTAAGTGCCTACATAAAGAATTTTGAGAGATCTAATACTAGCCAGTTAAGAGCACAACTGAAAGATCTAGAACAAAAGGAAGCAAACACACCCAAGAAGAGTAGATGGCAGGAAATAATCAAGCTCAGGGCTGAAATCAATAAAATAGAAACAAAAAGAGCAACACAAATAATCAATTAAACAACATGCTGGTTTTTTGGGAAATCAACAAGATAGATAAAAACCCTCATCCAACATAACTAAAAGACAAAGAGAAAATATCCAAATTAACAAAATCAGGAACAAAAAGGGAGACATAACAACAGACACTGAGGAAATCCATAGAACCATTAGGTCATATTCAAAAACCTATACTTCACAAAATTGGAAAATCTAAAGGAATTTACTATTTTCTTGATAGATACCATATAGATACCATTGTATCAAGATCAGATAAATAATTTAAATAAACCTATAACCCCTAAGGAAATAAAAGTAGTCACTAAATAATCCCACTCAAAAAAGGTCCAGGGCTAGATGGTTTCAGCACAGGATTGTACCAGACTTTCAAAGAAGAGCTAATAACAATATTTTTTTTAATTATTCCACAAAATAAAAACAGAAGGAACAGTACCAAATTATTTCTATGAGGTCACAGTCACCCTGATTACCAAACCACACAAAGACTCAACAAAGAAAGAGAATTAGAGACCAATATTTCTCATGAATATTAAAGTAAAAATACTAAATAAAATACTTTCAGACTGAATCTAAGAAGATATCAAAAAGATTATCTACCATGATCAAGTAGGCTTCATCCCAGAGATGCAGAGATGATTCAATATACAAAAATCTGTCAATACAATTCACAATATAAACAAACTGAAAGAAAAAAAAAAACACATGATCATCTCATTAGATGCTGAAAAAGCCTTTGACAAAATCCAACACCATTTCATGATAATAGAGAGGTCAAGGATACAAGGGACATACCTAAACATAATAAAGACAATTTAAAACAAGCTTTAGCCAACATCAAATTATATAGAAAGAAACTTAAAGCAATTCCACTAAAATCAGGAACAAGACAAGGCTGCCCACTCTTTCCATATCTATTCAATATAGTGCTTGAAGTTATAGCTAGAGTAATAAGACAAAGGAGATCAAAGGAATACAATTTAGAGAGGAAGTCCAAGTACCAATATTTACAGATGACCTGATTGTATATATAAGAGATCCAAAAATCCTGTCAGGGAATTCCTACAGCTGATAAACACCTTCAGGGAAGTAGCTGGATACAAAATTAACTCAAAAAATCAGTAGCCTTCTTATATACAAATGAAAAATATGTTGAGAAAGAAATCAGGGAAACAATACCCTTCACAATAGCCAAAAACAATATAAAATATCTTTTGGCAACTCAAACCAAGCAAGTGAAAACCTATATGATAAAAACTTCAAGTCTTTGAAGAAGATACCAGAGGATGGAAAGATCTCCTGTGCTCATGGATTAACATAGTAAAAATGGTCATCCTACCAAAAGCAATCAACAGATTCAATGCAATTCCCATCATAATTCTAACACAACTCTTTAAAGACCTTGAAAGAACAATACTCAACTTCATATGGAAAAACAAAAAACTCAGGAGAGCTAACACAATCCTACACAATAAAAGAACTTCCAGAGTTATATCCATCCCTGATTTTAAGCTGTACTACAGAGCTGTAATAATAAAAACCATGTGGTATAAAAACACACACATTGATCAATGAGAATGAATTGAAGACACAGACATTAACCCACAAGACTATGGATACCTGATTTTTGATAAAGAAACCAGAAATACACAAAGGAAAAAAGAAAGCATCTTTAACAAATAGTGCTGGTCTAACTGGATGTCAATATGTAGAAGGATGCAAATAGGTCTCTATCACCCTGCACAAAACACAAATCCAAGTGGACCAAAGACCTCAACATAAAACCAAATACACTGAGCCTGATGGAAGAGAAAGTGGGGAATAGAAGGAACATATTTGCACAAGAGACACTTCCTGAACAGAATAGCAATAGCACAGGCACTAAGATCAACAATTAACAAGTGGTAACTCCTGAAACTGAAAAGTTTCTGTATGCCAAAGGGTATCTTCAACAAGACAAAATAACAGCCCACAGAATGGAAGCAGACTTTCACAAACTCCACATCTGAGAGAGGGCTAACATCCAAAATATATAAAGAACTCAAGAAACTAGACAACAACAAACAAAATAATCCAATTTAAAAATGGGATACAGATCCAAACAGTGAATTCTCAACAGAGGAAATCAAAATGGCTGAGAAACACTTAAAGAAATTTCAACATCCTTAGCCATCAGGGAAATGCAAATCAAACCAACTATGAGAAACCGTCATACACCTGTCAGAATGGCTAAGATCAGAAACACAATGGATAACTCATGTTGAGCAGGATGTGGATCAAGGGGAACACTCATCCATTGAGGTTGGGAATGCAAGCTTGTGCAGCCACTTTGGAAATCAATATGGTAGTTTCTCAGAAAATTGGGAGTGGATCTACCTCAAGACGCTGCTATACCACTCCTGCACATATACACAAATGATGCTCCATCCCATCACAAGGACACTTGCTCAACTTTGTTCATAGCAACTTTATTCATACTATCCAGAAATTGGAAACAACCTAGATGTCTCTAAACAGAAAAGTGGATAAAGAAAATGTGATACATTTACACAATGGAGTATTACTCAGCTGTTAAAAACAATGATATAGTGAAATTTGCAGGCAAATGGATGGAAGTAGAAAAAAAATCATCCTGAGTGAGGTAACCCAGACCCAGACAGACAAACATGGTGTGTATTCACTTAGATATTAGCTGTAAAGTAAAAGATAAATCTTGCTATTGTACACAGACCCAGAGAGGCTAAATAACTAAATAACAAGAAGGGATTAAGGTGGGACACAAGGATTACCTCCTGGAAGAAGATAAGAGAACACATTTCATGGATAGACTGGGGGAAGGTGGGGACCAGAACAGGAAGGATCAAATGGAGGAAGGGTGGGAGAAACCGCTGCAATTAGGGGGTGAAGGTGGAATCCTAGTGCAATGGAAACTCCATGGAATCGATGATAGCAAAGACTCCTAGTAATGGGGGACACAGAGCCCAAACTGGCCCTTTATGTAACCAGGCAAGGCTGCAGGTGGAAGGATTGGGACACCAACCCAGCCACAAACCCTTCAGCCTACAGTTTGTCCTGCCTACAGAATGTGCTGAGACCAGAGCCTAGTAGAATCCTCATCAGAGAGACTTGATTCAGCAACTGGTAGGAGCAGATGTAGAGTCACACAGCCAAACATTAAGCAAAGTTCAAGGAGTCCCACAGAGGAGGGGGAGGAAGAATCAAAGGAACCAAAGGAGACAGGGACACCATAAGAACAGGGCCCACAGAATCAACTGACTGGGACTCATGACGGCTTGCAGAAATCAGGGAACCTGTAACAGTCTGACCTATGTCCTCTACATATATGTTACGGCTGTGTAGCTTGGTGTTCTTGTGGGATTTCTAACAGTGGGAGTGGAGGCTGTCTCTGACTCTTTTACCTACTTGTGGGACCCTTTTCCTCCTACTGGGTCGCCTCATCCATCCTTGATATGGTAGGTGCCTGGTATGATTAGAGCATATTATGCCATGTTTGGTTGATGTCCCTGGGAGGCCTGCTCTTTTCTGAAATGAGACAGAGGCAGGGTGGATTTGGGGGAGAGGGGAAGTGTGGGGGTACTGGAGGAGGGGGAGAAGGGGAAACTGTGGTCACGATGTAATATATAAGAGAGAATTTTTTAAAGACTCTTTAGAAATAGAGCAAAAGAACAAGGTAAATTACATTCCAAAGTTTGACCTACAAATGTTAAGAACTTTGCAGACACCTATGCAGCATGTTGCTGTTAGCCAATTCCTGCATCACATTCACTGAAGCTGGACACACGGAAGCAACAGACTTCAGAAGAACTACATCATTACCACATACGACTTGCCACTCAATTAGCACGTAGAGTCCCTGCGACCCAGAGAATGAAGCAAAGTAGAAAGAGGAAGTGACTGGGCAATCATCCACTTTCCTTTCTCCTTCAGTATTTAATCTGGACTCAGCCAGCCTTCAGCACACCTCCATAGTCACAGAGAGGAGACAAACAGGAAGGGCCTCCTACAGGGCATTTCCTCAAACACTCAGGGCCTGGACTCTCCTGAGTTGTCTACAAATGGAATTTAACACACAGAAGATCTGTGACACAACACAATATGCACAAAAATCTATCTGATATCTCATGTACTTAATCGGCCAGTATTTACTGTATTTGCCTACACTTTAAGTACATGGGAGCAATTCACTGTGGCTCTTGTAAAAGTGGACACAAACAGGTTATTGCTTTGCACCTAAGTCTTTTGATAAGCTCGTAACATATACTTAGAAAAAAATACACTTTTAAATTCACATCTTCCAAAAAATAAACATTGACAAAATTGATTGCCTATACATATCACTGTAATTATTGAGGCAATTCCAAGTAGTTTCTCTGGTAATCAAGAGAGGTTTATTTTTGGGGTAACTTACAACCAATAAGGGGGTCAGTTACAGGATCTGGGAGAGATGAGGTACAGTCCAGCCTCTAGGATCACAAAGGATGAAGAAAACGAGAGAAAGCCAAGCTCTACACACCTCAGGTCTTAAGGGGTCTCCTCTTGGCCATGTCCCAGGGGTAGGCCATAGGCAGGTGTGGCAGTTACTTGCTGTCACTCTAGCGACAGTGTTTCAAGGTCAAGGCTGGAACAGCTTCCCACTATATATACATTTGTCTCTAAAGCACAATTTCTAACAAGTCTGTGTTTTTAAAGTTGTATATCCCAGGAAAGATAAGATTGCAGTCTATTGTCTTTGTCCTTGGACCAGGAAAAATCAGAATATATAGAAAAATGTCATACAATTAATTTTAGAATGCTATTAATCTAGAACTTGAATAACAAAACACAAGTGAAGTCTATTTGTTTAGGTAAATGAGCTATTAAATATTTATTGCAAAAATACAGGCCATAAAATAAATGGACGCATTTGTTAACTACTTAAACATGGAAGTCTAGACAATGCACAACTGGGGGCTAACACATGACATGCCCTCAGATTTTGGCTAGACATTTATGTGACCCTGGATCCAGACACATTTATCTGAGATCAAGAATATTTAGATGAAGGTTAAGTCAGACATCTGGAAGATAACACTGAGGACAAGCAACTGAATCTGTCTGGAGACAACAGAAAATCTGTGCAGCAAGGCTTATGGAGAGCTCATTAAAATGTTGACAAATGAGTGTATATTAAAAACACATTTTCAGAAAATAAGGTAACCCAGTACCCTGGAAAAAAAATTACTCAGCCACAGCTTATTATTCAAGCATGAGTTATAAATTACAGACATCCTGAGCCATAGAGAACAATCAGAGAGTACCTATGAGTCAGTGTCATATTACATATTAGAAAAGGGAAGGCAGGCAAAGGAAAAAAATGAACTTCTATTTTATTTCTACCTTCTCAATTACAAAGCTATTTTATCTATGCTTAATAAACTAAAATTAAACTAACGGCTAATATACTTGCATGAATGAATTCTAAAAATTAATAAAAACTGAATATGTGCAAATTTTTTAACCACTAGTACTATAAGACCAAACAAACTATAGGACTACACATGGAATCAAGTTCCTACTTGGAACCAACTATAACCTGCAGACATCATCATCCATGCAGCCATCGGTATTCCATGTCAGGTGCAGTTTTCCCCATTGATGTAGTGTGACTGTGAGATGTCTCTACCAGGCTCAGTGATTGAACACTTGGCCCCAGGTGATTATGTGATGACCCATTAAAGGTGGAATCTTTAAGAGGTGAGGGTTGGTTGATGGAAGTATGGCACTAGAAACAGATCCTGGGAGGCAATTCCTGCTTCTGGTACTAGCCTGAGCCCTCTACTTTCTAGACAGCCAAGAAGCTGCATGAGAAGCTCCCACAGTCACACGTTTTAGCTGCTCTAGCTGCTGTGCTATCCCTGCCATAAGGGACTGATTCTCCTAAGACAGTGAGCCAAAGTAAACCTTTTCTACCAAGTTGTATCTTGTCACAGAATGAGAAAAGTAACTAACGCATCCATAGTTTCTCCTCCCAGGCTTGATGGTGCCCACGCTTTGCTTCATAGTTTGCCCCCACTGGTTTTTCTCAGCAGTCCCAGGACAACACTGCCTTTGGCCAGCCTGTTAACACATCATAAAAAGGCTGAACTGAGGTGAGAGGATCTGAAATAATGCACAGTGAGTCTGGACACACACAACTCTGAAACCTTTGCATCTCTAGTTCCTTAAAAGAAAAATCATGATCCTCATATTGCTATTCAGAGCAAATCAAGTCAATACTGCGGGATGGTTTTGGAAGGATAAAATATCCCACAGAGTTTGTTATTACTGTTTGGTTACTATGAAATTCTCAGTTTAATTCTTTCATCAGTCTTTTGTGGGCACATTAACTGACTTGATTTAGAAAAATGGAGTAGAAATATGATTGAAGGAGTTGGGGATGCAGCTCAGTGGTAGAATACACAAAGCATGCTCTGGTCCCTAGATTTGATCATCTGCACCAAAAACAAAGCAGAGCAATGGGAAACTAGGCATTAATTCTCAAACCAGTTGGATTTATTCATGATAAATGTGTGTCCTCAGAAGAGCAAGAAAGTCTACATATCGATGGACCATGTGCAGTTGCCTCTAATTTTTTCTAATTCTCATGTAAGCCTCTCTGATTACCCAAATACAAATCACACACAGAACCCAAGTTGTAATAGGGACCCCATCTGCAGTAGAACAAAGATGACATAGAACACCTGTCCAACATTTTTATCATTTACAACAGAGCAATGAGCCATGATGTGGGTCATCTATAAAATACCCGTCTATCATTTTACCCTCGTCTTCTCCAATTTTAAAAGTGTCATGTTCAATGTATAAAACTAGGCTCTCAGAAATTCAGGAAAAAATAAAAATTTCTGGTGTTTTTTATAATCTAAGAAGAAATACAATAAACTTTTCTCTAAATAAAAACTGTAAAGTACTATGTTTCAGGCAGATGTGTATGACCACAATTCAGTAATCACTTTGTTTTTCCTATGCAGTATAGTGTCGTCGAGGGTTTGTTTTCAGATACACTTCAGAAACACCATTTACATGTAGCAACTTTGATTAAATAGGTGTTTAGCTTTCATATACAGGAAGTGATGGTGGCTGCTGGGTAATCCAGAGCCAGGACAGAGACTCCAAGCCTAGCTTTCTGAACTCGCATCCTTAATTTGTAGCCCTCATCTCTTTGGACAGCAGATGACTCATTACTTTCAGACACTGTTAGCAATTTCGAGGATGGAAGGAGACACAGAACTAAGGTCGAAGACTAGCTAATTCCTGGTGGTGCTTACACTAAGGCCTGGGTTTTTTTTTTCCATGCATTTCATTACCACAAGCCTTGTCGCTTAGCAACCTGTATTTGCAGTGGAGTTAGGAAACGAAAGTCTTTGTTTTTTTTTTGGCTAGAAATATCCCCAAATCTAAATTCAGTTACAAAAGAAGTTTATCGTGGTTCTCCCTTGTGATAAAAAATTTTCTTCATTTTACAAAATAAATAGTTTTAAAAGCACCATGGAGAATATCCAAAAAATCAAATAAATAAATGAATGAATAAGGAAATAAATAAATAAATGAATGTGTGTCATAAAAACAAACCAAGTTCTCAATTTAAATGCTTAAGTGGTTACACTGCAATATTCTGCTTCAAAAAATATTAAAATTAAAATATAAAATAAAAGTCAGTACAAAAGCAATCTAGATAGTCTCAAATATTCTAGATGCAAACCTGTGGTTTGGTGGATTATAATTAATGTTATAATTTGCTAATATAGAATTATTGAAATATAAGGTAATTATTGGTAGAATTTGAGTTTATCTTTTTATTAAATATATTTATTTATTAAAATTTTTTCCATTTTACATAGCAACCCCAGTTCCCCCTCCCTCCACTTCTCCCGCCTCCTCACCTCCCTCCCACTCTACCCGCATCCACTCCTCAGAGTGGGTAAGGCCTCCCATGGTAGTCAACAAAGTCTGGCATACCAAGTTGAAGGAGAGCCTAGCCCCTCCCTATTGTATCAAGTCAGAGCAAGGTATCCCACCATAGGGAATGGGCTCCAAAAACTCAGTTCATGTACCTGGGATAAGTCCTGGTCCTACTGTCAGGGACCCCACAAACAGATCAAGCCACATACTTGTCACCCACATTCAGCAGGCCTAGTTTGGTCCCATGCAGGTTCCCAAGCTGTCAGTTCAGAGTCAGTGAGCTCCAACTAACACTGGTCATCTGTCTCTGTGGGTTTCCCCATCATGATCTTGACCCCCTTTTCTTTTTTGGATGCCGAAAGACGTTTATTGAAGGAGGGAGGAGGTCTTAAATATAGGCTTACAGCACAATGGGAGAACCCCAGTAGGCAGAAGTTCGCTTCTGATGTTTGTTTGTTTGTTTGTTTGTTTGTTTGTTTTTGAAGCTGAGGTTCGAACCCAGGTCTTGCGCTTGCTAGGCAAGCGCTCTACCACTGAGCTAAGTCCCTACCCCCACTTCTGATGTTTTACAATCTTGCATCTAAGCTGTTAACACCCAATATGCTGGATACACAGACAAGGACCTTCTCTTAAGCATTCACCAGGGTAGAATCCTGAAGGGAATTAGCATAGGGAGGATATCAAGGTCAAGGTGAGCAAGCATTGCAACAGTTACCCAAAATGGGGGCCAGGGACCTACAGGTCCCCCCCCCCTTTTACTAAAAAATGAGCTTCTGACTTAGGTTGTGTGGGACGTTAGCAGGTCACCTTACCCGTCATGGAGACACCTATCCAGGCCACACAGGGCTCTGTCTTAGGTTGGTGAGTGCCCCCCAGGAATTACCCATCTCTGAATTCTCATTATCATACAGGCTCAATTGTGTGAGAGCTGCAGAGTTAACTGTTGCCAAAGATCTTTAAGTGGCGCTGGGCTTGCAATCTGCATGTTCAACACAGAAAAGAGCAACAGAAGTTTTAACCCACCCATAGCCAGTAGGCTAAAGGCAACTGAGCCATTCCCTTCCTTAACAAGCCTTACTACAAATTGGAGTCTTTGTAAGATGGTATCCCAAAATCAAATGGAACTTGAGTTTGTAAATTTATAACTTTCAAAGCTAATCGAAATGTATATAACTATTGTCCTAAATTTGTCATGACCAATAGAATGAAAGATTAATTAACTGTGGAAGCTACTTTTGCTGCCAGGGTCTGCACTGTGCTAGCTGTAGTGACCAATTATGAAATGGCAATCCCAGAAACAGTAGTAGCAGTGGTCGTCACTGTTATAACAGCAATAACGGCAGCAGTGATGTCAAATTCTCTTCTGGAGCATGTGGGTATCCATTGGCATGGACACAACTCCAGGAACATGAACTGCCAAGGCCCATTATTCTTGATCCCAGCATGACTTAAGCTGGCAGCTCTGCAAAAGAACAACTAAGAACCATAAAGAAAAAACAGGCAGATCACAAGGAGCAGAACTAATGGTCTCATAATGGCTACATTCAGACTCATACATTTTAAGGTATCTTCAAAGGGGGCTAAATGAATTTCAGGAGGCTAAAAATGTTGCACAGAGCCACTCCTAAGAAGTAGGTACTACTCCAACTTGAATAGGGTTGTGAGAATGAAAATGCTTAGCTGGCATGCTACTGTTAATAAATGGAGGTCAATGATCTTCAGGGTTATCCTTAATCTCCTAGGTGTCTGGGTGACACGTTCTCAAACATACTTGAAAAAGCAATTACCATACATTACCTTCTGGAGAATCCAACTGCATGGCTGCAGTTCCTAGGCTTACATTAATGCTTGCTAAAGCTGGCCCTATTGGGCTTTCAATCCTCATTGGCATCAGGAAGGGAGAGTTTTTCATGAAGGCCCAATAGGTCTCTGCCATGTTGGGCTTCAGCTGCAGCCACAGGGCACCCTTATCGCTCAGAAACCCAATAAGGAATTTTATTGTCCTGAGGAAGGACATAAGCAGAACCCTGGGTCCACACCAACACCAGATTGGGTCCCTCCAAGTGTCAGTAGAAAGGTTCTTCCATCACTCCAGAGGGTGATTTGCAACAGAAGCCCTCCAGTGCTTATCTGTAGGAAAGCTCAAATATCTATTTTTTCAAATGGATATTTTTACTGAAGTCTTTGAACTAAAAGCCCTGAAAGTAGCATTTTTCCTTCAAAATATTGTTTTATTAATAATCCCTACTGGTAAGCCCAACACTGAGGCAGAAGAAGCACAAGTTTGAGACCAGCCCAAGATATGTAGTATGACCTTGCCTCAAAATATATTTTTTTTCCTGGTGCTGATCCTCTGGCTTAGGTTTTCCTTCCTTTTTTAATGTATGGGCACAGTTGTTACACAATATGACTTAAGATTTTATGATTAAATTTTATGAAATATGCCAAAAGAGACACAAAATTCTGCTGTTGGTTGTTTTTGCTCCTTTGGGGGGCCTGCCATCCAGCTCCCAAATAAACTACATGTGAAGGCTTATTCTTAATTATAAATGACTGGCTGTAGTTTGGCTTGTTTCTTGCCAGCTTTTCTTAACTTAAATTAACCCATCTGCCTTTTGCCTCTGGGTTTTTTCCTTTTCTCACTCTGTATATCTTACTATTTACTCTTCCTCCATGGCTGGCTGTATGGCTGTGTAGCTGGCCTCTAACATCCTCCTCTCCTTGTTCTCTTGCTCCTCTTTCTTTTCCTCCCAGATTTCTCCTTCTGTTTATTCTCTCTGCCTGACAGCCCCACCTATCCTTTCTTCATTAAGCTCTTCATTAGACTATCAGATGTTTTAGACAGGCAAAGTAACACAGCTTCACAGAGTTAAACAAAGTAGCATAAAAGAATGCAACACATCTTTGCATCATTAAACAAATGTTCTACAGCATAAACACATCTTTCTTTTTAACTGTACATTTTTTAATTGAAAGATGCTAACACATCTTAAAATAATATTCTTCAACAAAACTCCTCATGGCTTTGTTAACAACAATCAAGGCAAACAGCTTCTTCCTCATCTCAGACAGTTGGAGGTTCTATCTGTCATCCTATGTCATGAATATTTCGTTCTGTGCCCCCCCCCCTTTCTTTCCCAATTGTGTTTCACTTTTTTCAAAGCTGAGACAAACCTTACCAAATCAGGTTACAATGGTTCCATCTATTTGGGGTTTGTAAAAGGTAGAAGGAAAATTGAATCCACACTAACATACTGTAAGTGACAGATTATTACAATGTTAGAACTCAACAATTTTATGGAAGGTTCCTAAAGAGAACATTTTTTGAATGAAAGTTTCCATCATGAATAATAAGGTACTTCTATTTCTTTTCATTATTATTAGTTCATTTTTAATTATGTACATATGGAGGGGGCAAATGTGTATATGTGAGGACAGGTACCTGTGAAGGCCAGCAGAGGGCGTCAGATCCCCTGGAACTATAATGCACACTATGCAACGCAGGTCTGGAAACCTAACTTGGGTCTCTCCAGCGCCTTCATTTCTTTATCAACCAGGGAAATGCTGTAACTTATTTATTTACTTATTTGAGACGGGGTCTCATTATGTAGTCCTGACTGGAACTCACAGAGATCTGCCTGCCTCTGAATCCTGGCTAAAACACTGTAATTTAAAGAAGACTCAGTAGTGTTTACATTTTTTGAGTACTTACTGTAAGATGAATTACTAAATGGTCTTATTAATAAAAACCTGGAGCCAGATATTGAGGTTAAAACTGATAGATCAGAGGAATAAGACAAGCCACAGCCAACCTTACCTCACTGACACCTCAGTCTCCAAAGAGACCTACTTCCTGAATACCCATGCTTACATGCCTTTCTGTTCTGCCATCTCATTTCCTCTCTCCACCCAGCTATATCACTTCCTCTTTTTGCCCAGCTCTGTCACTTCCTGTCTAACTATACAGACCTACAGACCTCTATGGTTAACTAGTGTTGCAATTTAAGGCATGTGCCACCTTGCCTTGCTCTGTTCATAGTGTGGCCTTGAACTCACAAAGATCCAAATGGATCTCTGCTTCCCGAATGCTAGGATTAAAGGCATGTGCTACCATTGCCTGACTTCTATGTTTAATACAGTAGCTGGCTTTTTCCTCTGATCCTTGGCTAAGCTTTATTAGGGTGCACAATATATTGCAGGACACAAAATATCACCACAACTTACCACTTATTGGAGCACCAAAGATTTAAAGAGTTCTCTATATTCTCCAGGTTTGAAGAGTGACCAAAATAAGCAGGTTAGCTTTTGAACCCTAAGTCAACAGTTTATTCACTCTTCTATACATAACATGCATTGCAAACTAGTTCCTTTAACAGAAGCCTCACAGGCCTTGATTTTAATTTAAAAAAAAAAAAAAAGGATAGACATAATATTCTGCCCAGATGCTTCTAGGCCTCTAAAGCTGTCCTGCCAATAATTCTGAACTCCCTAGATTGCCCTGATAATAAGAGGAAGTGCATCTTTGTTCAGGAAGTGGGCAGCATGGCTGATTGTCTACTCCCATCATCAACATCTAAAGGAAACGTCTACACCATCAAAATGAAGTACACCACCACCAGTGTTTCTTGTAAAAATATTCAGTACTTAGGACTAGGCTTAAGGATTTACATGCACTCAATTTTAGCTCAGTCAGATAAGATGGAGAAAGTGAGCAAGCAGAAAATAAAAACCATTTTGTGAGAGAATTTATACCCATGAAAATGCTTCCCATAAATAACTTTTAAAATAAAAAAAAAAAATCTTATTAGAAACTACTGAGCACCACATTTCTAAGTGTTTAGGTACTAAACCATAGGAACAGGAACCAAATTACAGGCATTATGGCTAAGCAGACCTAATTAAATGTGCTATAATATTCATTAGAAGAATTCTGCTCATGATGGAGAGAAAGCAAGTGGGAATGAAAATACTGAATCTTCTGCTCTTCTCTTCTGGATAAGAGATAACCACAGCAAATGCAGGATGACAGAATCGGTGGTATTAAGGAAACAGAAAGAAATTAGGTCATGGCTAATAAACATGAGCATGCTATGTCAGACATATTAGAAGGATATACAATAAACCCTTCTCCTAATGGTATACAAATAATAGGTAAATTTAAACAGATGAACATTTTCTATTGATGGCCCTGTATTGCATAAATTGTATATATCTGAATCTAAGGTTTTGTTTGGTTATGTACCACAGCACCAGGTGGTCAGAGGACAATCTTGTGGAGTTGGTTCTCTCTTCCCCCTATTACATGGCTTCTAGGGATCAAACTCAAGTGAGCAGGTTTGGGAGAAAGGGCTTTCCTTTCCTTGCCAGGTGTTATTTCTCCAACTCTTTGAGGGACACTTTTGTACATCTGCCTGGTAGCCAAGGCCAGTGTGATGATGAAAGCAGGATAGCTCGTGCTGCTGACAGTAGGTGAAGAGTGCATCCTGCAGACAACTTCAATGCATCCTATGTGTTCTCCACTTATTCTTCATGCCAGAAGAATGATCTGGGACCTTAGCTCTGAGGTCCTATGTGAAAAATCCTCAGTATCCCTAATCTTACAGGTTTAGTCATCTTGGCTAAGATGACATATTGATACAGTTGACCTCTAAGTGTAATTACTTTAATAAATAAAGTTGGTTTCAGGTATAAACAAAGAATAAGTAAAAAAAATTAATTAAAAAATTTTAAAACACACACACACACACACACACACATACACACACTACCAACAACAACGAAATAAAAGGAATTAATTATCACTGGTCATTAATATCTCTCAATATCAATGGATTCAATTCCCTAACAGAAAGACAAGGGCTACAAGAAACACACCTCCATGTCAAAGATTGACATTACCTCAGAGTAAAGGGTTAAAAAATGATTTCCCAAGCAAATGGACCTAAGAAGAAAGCTTGTGTAACTATCCTAATATCTAATAAAATCAACTTCAAATAAAAGAGATGGAGAAGGACATTTCATACTTATCAAAGGAAAAATGCACCAAGATGATGTTTCAGTTCTTAACATCTGTATCCCAAATGCCAGGATACACACATTTATAAAAGAAACATTATTAAAGCTTAAATCACATATCAATCCTCACACATTAATAGTGGAAGAGAGACTTCAATACCCCACTCTCACCAATGGACAAATCATCAAAACAAAAACTAAAAGAGAAATAATGGAGTGAAGAGATGTTATGAATCAAATGGGCCCAACAGACATCTACAGAACATTTCACCAAAGCACAAAAGAATATACCTTCTTCTTAGCACTTCACAGAATGTTCTCCAATATTGACCATACACTCGATCAAAAAGCAAGTCTCACCATATACAAGAAAATTGAACCCACTGTACCTGATCAGGCCACTATGGATTAAAGCTGGATTTCAATAACATAAATGACATAAAACCTAAAAACACATGGAAATTGAACAACTCTACCAAATTACCACTGGGTCAAGGGAGAAATAAAGAAAGAAATTGAAGACTTCCTAGAATTCAATGAAAATGAATGTACAACACACCCAAACTTATGGGACACAAGGAAAGAAGTACCAAGAGAAACTTTGACTAAGTGCCTACATAAAGAAATTGGAGATTTATAATAGCAACTTAACAGCACACCTGAAAGATCTAGAGCAAAAAGAAGCAAACACACCCAAGAAGAGTTGATGCTAGGAAATAATCAAACTCAGGGCTGAAATCAATAAAATAGAAACAAAGAAAATAATACAAAGAATCAGTGAAACAAAGAGTTGGTTCTATGAGAAAGTCAACAAGATAGACAAACCCTTATCCAAATAATTAAAGGCACAGAGAGAATTTCCAAGTTAACAAAATCAAAGACGAAATGGGGATATAACAACAGACACTGAGGAAATCCCAAAAACATCATTAGGCCATACATCACAAGTATACACTCCATAAAGCTGAAAAATCTAAAAGAAATGAACAAAGTTATTGATAGATACCTCTTGATTTAACTTTGGTTAAAGATAAATAATTTAAATAAGCCTGTAACCCCTAAGGAAATAGAAGCAATCATTAAAAGACTCCCAACGAAAAAAAATCTTAGGACCTAATGGTTTTAGCACAGGATTGTACCAGACTTTCAAAGAAGAGCTAATATCAGTACTCCTCAAGTTATTCCACAAAATAGAAACAGAAGAAACATTGCCACATTCATTTTATTAGGCCATAGTCACCCTAATACCTAAGCCACACAAAGGCTCAACAAAGAAAGAGAATTACAGACCAATTTTTCTCATGAATGTTGATGTAAAAATACTAAATAAAATACTCACAAACTGAAAAGATCATCCACCATGATCAAGTAGGCTTCATCCCAAAGATATAGAAAAATCTGTCAATGTAATCCACCATATAAACAAACTAAAAGAAAAAAGCCACATGATCATCTCATTAGATGCTGAAAAAGCCTTTGACAAAATCCAGCACTGTTTCATGATAAAAATCTTGGACAGATCAGGAGCACAATGGACATACCTAAACATAATAATGACAATTTGAAATAAGCTATAGCCAACATCAAATTAAATAGAGAGAAACTAAAGCAGTTCCACTAAAATCAGGAACAAGACAAGGCTGTCCACTTTCCCCATATCTATTCAATGTAGTACTTGAGATTCTAGTTGGAGCAAAAAGATAACTAAAGTAAATAAAAAGGATACAAGTTGGAAAGGAATAAGTCAAAGTATCAGTACTTGCAGATGATATGACAGTATACATAAACAACCCCCAAAATTCTACTAGGGAATTCCTCCAGCTGATAAAACACCTTCAAGGAGCTGGCTGGATAAAAAAATAGCCTAAAAAAAAATCAGTAGCCCTCCTATATACAAATGACAAATATGCTGAGAAAGAAAACATGGAAACAACACCCTTCACAATAGACTACACTATAGTAATATAAAAGATCTTAGGGTAACTTTAACCAAGCAATTAAAATATCTATATGATTAAAAAGCTCAAGTCTTTAAAGAAGTAAATTGTAGAAGATATAAGCAGATGTGAAAATCTCTCATGCTCATGGATCAGTAGGATTAACGTAGTAAAAATGGCCATCCTACCAAAAGCAATCTACAGATTCAACACAATCCCCATCAAAATTCCAACACAATTCTTCATAGACCTTGAAAGAATAATACCCAATTTCATATGGAAAAACAGAAAACCCAGGAGAGCTAAAGCAATCTTATACAATAAAAGAACTTCTGGAGGTATCACCATCCCTCATTTTAAGTTGTACTATAGAGCTGTAGTAATAAAAACCACATGGTATTGACATAAAAAAATGTTGATCAATGGAATTGAATTGAAGACCCAGACATAAACCCACAAGCTTATGGATATCTGATTTTTTTTTATGAAGAAACCAGAAATATATAATGGAAAAAAGAAAGCATCTTCAACAAATGGTGATGGTCTAACTGGATTTCTGTATGTAGAAAAATGGAAACGGATCCATATTCATCACTATACACAAAACTCAAGTCCAAGTGGATCAAAGATCTCAACATAAATCCAGACACACTGAACTTGATAGAAGAGATAGTGGGGAATAGCCTTGAACACATTGGCTCAGAGACATGTCTCTGAGCCAAGGCAGTAAGATAAAAAATTAATAAATGGGACTTCATGAAACTGAAAATTTTCTGTAAGGCAGAAGACACTGTCAATAAGACAACATGGCAGCCCACAGAATGGGAAAAGATTTTCACTAACTCCACAGCCAATTGAAGGCTAATATCCAAAATATGTAAAGAACTCAAGAAACTGGATATCAACAAACTACATAATCCAATTAAAAAGTGGGGTACAAATCTAAAGAGAGGATTCTCAACAGAGGTATCTGAAATGGCTGAGAAACACTTTTTAAAAATGTTCAACATCCTTAGCCATCACGCAAATGCAAACCAAAATGTCAGAATGGCTAAGATCAAAAACAAAAGGGACAGCTCATGCTGGGAGGATATGGATCAAGGGGAACACTCCTCCATTGCTGGTAGTAGTGCAAACTTGTATAGCCACTTTGGAAGTCAATATGGTGATTCCTCAGAAAATTAGGAATCAATATACCTCAAGACCCAACTTTATCACTCCTGGGCATATATGCAAAGGATGCTCCATCCCATCACAAAGACACTTGCTTGACTATATTCATAGCCACTTTATTCATAAGAACCAGAAACTAGAAACAACTTAGATGTCCCTCAACCAAGGAATGGGTAAAGAAAATGTGGTACATTTACACAATGGAGTATTACTCAGCTTTTAAAAACAATGACATTATAACCTTTGGAGACAAATATATGGAACCAAAAAATAAAATAAAATAAAAATCATCCTGAGTGACGTAATCCAGACCCAGTCAGACAAACATGGTATGCACTCACTTATAAGTAGATATTAGCTATAAAGTAAAAGATAATCATGCTATGGTACACAACCCAGAGAAGCTAAGTAACAGGAAAGGTTTAGGGCGGGGCACAAGTATCTCCCTGGGAAGAGGAAATAGAATAGATTTTGTGGGTGGATTGAGACGAGTTGGGTTTAAACAGGTGGAATGAAGTGGGGTAGGGATAAAATACTGGGAAAAATGACTGGAATTGGGGAGCACTCAGGGGTGAGGTGAAAACCTAGTGTAATAGAAACGTCATAGAATCTATGAGAGTAACCCTAGCAAAGAATCCTAGTAATGTGGGACACTGACGCTGAAGTGGCTGTTTTCTGTAAGCAGGCAAGGCCTCAAGTGTAAGGATTGGGATGCCAACCCAGCCCCCAAACTTTCAACCTACAGTTTGTCCTACCTTCAGAGTGTGATGGGACCAGAGCCTAACAGAATCCTCCAGAGAGACTTAATCCAGCAATTTATGGGAGCTCTGGGAGAAACAGACAAGGGAGAAGAGGTCATTACTGCATTCAGATTCTGGGGCTCTTTTTTCTCTATCTATGCATGGTGTCCTGCTTTGAAGAACTTAATTCTAAGATCTGGCTGTCTTTCTATTTACCTAGGTATTCCCAAGACTTTCTTTCTAACACTAACTCTGATGACTGTCACCTAAGTGTGAAAATGAAAACCCAACTCTTTGCTTCTGGATAATGCTGAGAGGAACTCTGGGGATATGGGACTGGTTCTCTGTGGCCTAGTCCTCTTTATTCTCCCTTGTGTACATAATAGTGCATGTTAAGGGCGACCGCAGACAGCTCAGTAGTTAATGCTGCTACTAAAACCTTACTATATGCTGGACACCCCCTCCACAAAACACATCCAGTCCTAAATGTTAACAATGCTGAGACCAAGAAACCTTATATAGACGAAGAAAATAGGCATAAAGTAGTGATCTTTTTCTTCTCTTAAATAAACTTACTTGCCTTTCATAATCTTCCTGTAAAGCTTTGTGTGGCTGTCACCATCAAAAGGCAGAGATCCAATAAGTAAAGCACATGTGATATCATACAGAGTTCACATGTCCACTGTATTGGTGTGGGGTTTCCTTAGCACAATCTTGTGTGTTGTGTACTCCAGGGCCCTATACCATGCCTTTACCCTCTACTCAGCACTTTTGATCCCAGGGTGTGCCAAAGCAATTAAAATTTTTGACTCCAGTCCCAGATATTATGAGAGAGTTCCAGCTTTTAGGTCTCTACAAGTTATTACCAAAGCAAACATCCAGAAGCTTCTGAAGCTATCCCAATCAGTAAAGGAGCCTGAGCAGTGAATTGCTAAAAGGTCTTCCCTCCTACAGCCAACTCAATCACTATGCAAAACTTAATCCTGGACATCAAAGACCTAGTATCTCCAACAAGAGGCAGGCTGTGTAACAATGGCTCACCCACATCTGAATGCTCTTCTCAGCCTTGCAGGCTTCTCAGCCATCTCTTGCTCTGGTTTCTACCATAATCTATTGCAAAATATTTATTTTTATAGGTTGTTATTGTTTTGTATGTGAAGGTGTGCACAGGTACATGTATGTGCACACAGAGGCCAGAAGTTAGCTTTGCAGTGGTGGGGTGGCAGTGTTTTCCTCTATCATTTTTCACTTTATATCTTTGAGACAGTCTTTCACTGAACCTAGAAATCATGGATTTTTGCTAAACTGGCTGGCCAATAAGCTTCAGGGATGTGACTGTCTCTGTTCCTACCTGCTCTTACTGGGGTTATCAGATTGGTACTAGCAATGCACACTCAGAACTTCATATTTGTGCTGCAGGCATTTTATCAACCAAGCCATCTTGCCAAGCCTGCAAAATACTTTTTGGTGGTCTAAAGTAGAAATAGCAATGAAAAAACAAACAAAAAAAAAAAACAATAAAAACATACATTAGGATTAACATGTAAAAGAAGCCAGTTTGCAGAGGAAGACTAGGAGCCTTTCCTTGCCCTGCATCATCTAACAGACAGAGCATGTGTTAACAAAGCCTGAGAAGGACCAATATGACCAGGTGTTTTTTGAGCTCTTAGCTCACTTCCTCAGCTCACTAGCCTACTTCCATACTTGGGGGTGCTTTGTCCTTTCTTAATAAACTATCTCTCTATTCCAGGCCCAATCTAAAAGGCATGGCTTCTCCAGCTCTCCTCTTACCACAGAGATATTTGCATATTTACTGTTTGCTGTGGCTATTGCTCGGTATGCTGTGAATGTGTTGCTATGATTGGTTAGTAAATAAAGTGCTGATTGGCCAGTAACCAGGCAGGAAGTATAGGCGGGACAAGCAGATTAGAAAAGGCTGGGAAGAATCAGGAATTGCCAACTAGACATAGAGGAAGCAAGATGTGAAGGCAGAACTGAGAAAAGGTACCAAGCCATGTAGCTAAACATAAATAAGAATTATGGGTTAATTTAAGTATAAGATCTAGTCAATAGTTAGCCTGAGCTAATGGCCAAGCACTCTTAGTTAACATAACCCTCTGTGTGTTTACTTGGGTCCAAGTGGCTGCAGGGCCACAGGAGCCAGACAGGACCAGGAAAACTTCAGCTTCAATTATTTATATATCCACATTTATTGTTGTACTACTTCTCTCTCTCTCTCTCTCTCTCTCTCTCTCTCTCTCTCTCTCTCTCTTTCTTTCTCATGCAAGTAAGAGGGAAATATTAGCAGACAGAAGGAAGAAGAGGTCCAAAGAGGGACTAAAGCAGAGGGACTAAAGGTGGGAAAAGATGGTGATGGAATACACATGACATGAAAGAAGAAGCAAGGACTGAAGGGACCAGTATCGGCCCAAGACCCCAAGACCAAGTTCTCAGTACACAGCAGATTTATTCACCCTTGAGGGACAGAGGTCAGGAAATAAGAAACAAAGACAGGAGATAGAGGACAAGGGAAAAAGGGGAGGGAACAAGGAAGAGGAGAAAGGGGTATTTGTCCTGGGGGTGGAGGGGAGACAAAGGACTGCCTATGGATAGAGAGGAGACAGATGTGGCCCATAGAAAAATGGCAGTTTATAAAGGTAAAGGGTGAAATCCCATATTAGGGTAAGGTGTTTAATTTTAGCTAGGCATGTTAATTAGGGCAGCCAAATGGGGACATCTGATTGCTGGACTTCAATACTTTGATAGCTGGACCTTGGTAGTCAGCCTCAGGAGGAGGAAGTGGCCTAAAAAGGGAATAGACCTTGGTGGCTAACTTTAGGGGTGTAAACTAACAGTTTTTAGCAAGGCAAAGGGAATTGGAGAGAAGGGCAAGGCCTGTCAGACCATGCTCACCTTGACTAAGCTGGCTCTAGGTACTCTTTGGAGGAGAAAGGATACCAGAAAGAAGAATAATGGAGGAGATTGGGGGATACAAATAAGAACCAAGTATAATGACACAGAAGGTATAAAAAGTCACCTGAATTCAGGCCTGGTGGCACAGTTGGAGATGGAGGTAGGAGAATTGTGAGTTTGAAGTCATCCTTGGCTGCATAGCAAGTTTAAAGACAGCTTGGACTATGAATCCCACTAATTTGTTTTTTTGTGTTTTTTTTGGTTTGTTTTCTTTTCTTTTTTTTTTTTTTTTTTTTTGGTTTTTCGACACAGGATTTCCCTGTGTAGCTTTGCACCTTTCCTGGAACAAATCCCACTAATTTGTATACTAACATTTAAAAAATATCAATCCTAATAAAGAATATGGAAAAATATCCTGACATCCCACAGTGTCTTTAATACTATGAAATGTGCAATTAAAAAAATAGGTATTGTTATTTACCAGGCATGAGAACAGACTACGAGATACAACGAAACCCACTTTAAGAGTTTTTTAACTCACTTGGTAGCCCAGGCTGGCCTCGAACTCACAGAGATCCACCTGGCTCTGCCTCACAGGTGATGGGATTAAAGGCGTGCGCCACCACCGCCAGGCACATTTTATGAGTTTTATTGGGGGGATAGGAAAGATGGGGCGAGTGCTGCAGGCCTGCCAGAGAAACGTGGCTGAAAAGGGCAGGGAACGAGTGGAGTCTGCTTTTAAGGATAACCGAGGGCATATATATAGGGACTTATGTAGCCACGCCACAAATGCATATAGATTACGTCACCACGCTGCACATGCACATAGATTATGTAGGACATAAGGCCCTGGAGTGACTAAGCATTTTGCCTGGTTGCTGGTAGTGCATATGTAGCCAGGGACTTAGGAAGTGGCTAGGAGGGTGTCGGGGGTGTAGGGAATGATAACAGGTATATTGGTGAAGTTGCCAGGATCAAGCTTGAATCACTTTAGTCAATTATTAACCTAATCAATATTATAAATAAAGAAAACTGTCCAGTTATAAAAGGTCATTCTCAGCAATATGTGTCCCAAAGCCAGCAATAACCACTCAGACCCTGCTAGAGGCACACTGTGCACAAGGCCATCTGTACCTTGTGAAGTGAACACATCTACCAGGTGTGCCTAAGTCACTGTTGTTGTAGGTTAATTCCTGTAACCTCCTAGATTTTAATGCAACCAACAATCATTTTTTAAATGTTACATAATCATCATCAATGTAAATCCCTTGTTTGACAACAAATTCTGAAATCATGGCACACTCAAACCTGGCAATGTTCCGCTATCCTCCATTAAACTTAACCATTGGTGTATAAACAAGATTGTAGGCCCTCCATTCATTATTTTCTTCCTGTTTTCTAGCACTTGTATTTTTTAAGAACTCTTCAACCAACTAGCTGAAGAGAATTATAAAAGAATCTTACATCTGCCTGTAAATTCTGAAAAGAGCAATGCCAAGGGCATGCGCAGTATGTTCTTTTTGGTAATGTGATTGTGGGTTCTGTCCCAGGCACGAAGCATCCACAGCAGAGTGTAACACAGAAGCCTAAGCACACCTATGCTATTATAATGGCAGACCTCATGTCTGGTGGGACCCACAGACCAGCCTGCATCTGTGCCATGCACACCTTCATCCTACACTCCTGCATTTGCAACTTCCAAGCAAGAAAATTTCTCACATGGGGCATATGTCAATAATGTGAAAACGAATTATCATACCTAAAAGCTAGAAAATAGACTCAGATTCTAAAGGCTAGGTTTCTTAAATTTGGATTTTATTTTCAATGTCCACTTACATTTTGAAATACTATCAAAGTTACGTCTCTATCATTGTTGGTGGAATGTCAAGAAAATGCTAGATTTGAAAATGTTTATTTTACAAGGGGAAATAGGAATCAAGTATGTGGGGTAGCTGTGGCAACAGGTGTGTGATACAGTGTGACAGCAGGTGTGTGGGGCAGCTGTGACAACAGGTGTGTGGGACAGTGTGACAAAAGGTGTGTGGGACAGCTGTGACAGCAGGTGTGTGGGGAAGCTGTCACAGCAGGTGTGTGGGGCAGCTGTGACAGCTAGCTTCTTGTCCACAGTCAGGAAGCAGAAAGGCTGATGCTGGTACTCAGCTTACTTTTCCTTTTATTAAGTCCAGAATGCCAACCAGGGATTGGTGCTCCCCATATTCAGGATGAGCTCTTCCTCAGATAAACCTCTCTGGAAACACCCTCATAAACACCCAAAAGTGTGCTCCCGTGATGATTCTAAATCCAGTCAAACTTGGCAATGAAGATTCACCTTCACAATATTGGAGGATTTTAAACTGTAGAATTTGTTTGTTTAAACTGTGGAATTGGGGTTAGAACCTAAACTTCCTTGCTTGCATCTCAATTTAATATGTTTATACTTTATTAAAAAAACTCTCCAAGGAACTGGGTGTAATATATGATGCCTAGAATATGGGACTGCGGAAGACTACTTTGCAGGCAAGTCTAGACTGTATAGTGAATTTAAGACCAGACTGTTATGTTCTAAGACCATGTCTTAATCTACCCCATTTACCCTGTCCAAAGAGAAAATCTCAGCTGGGGAAGTAGAACAAAGGACTGAATGTCAAATGCCAAGGTAATTGTATTACATACACAACGCCTAAGTTTCTAATGCAAGTACCACTGCGTTCCAAACAGTCTTTCTTTATGTCTTTATGCTCAGCTTATATTTGTCATTTTTCCTTATATTCCAGTACTCTGTGAAGAAAACTGATGTTTGGCTCTGTCCATTTACAGAAAATAGCTTTGTTCTACACGGTGCATTGAATTTTCTAGCTAATTGCCTTATCAAAACAGACAGCAATTTAGTAATATTACAAGTTCCTTCTCCACTATCCAACTCGGTCTCTTATTCATCTGCTCTCCCAGGGTGGTGCTGGAGACAGTCACGAGCACTACAAATCTTCCTGCTTTTCAGACCAAGATTTCTATTATCTTTAATGTGGATAAAAGCACTTTGCAAGTTCTAATTTATTGCTCTCCCCCTAAAATGACAATTCAGCTCCTTGGCTCATGGAATTAATCATCAAATATCAAAGAAACTAGCACTTCTGAGAAACACACTGTTTTGCTCAAATAAAAGGAGCTTTATTCAACACTGTTAAGTGGAGCTTCGTGTACTGAATAATTGAAAAAAACTGTAGTAATTTGACAGTGGAGGAGATAGTGGGCTTCAAGACAAGATGTAGAGTAGCAGAAATAAACAGTCTCACACAGATAAACAAGACGAGGCTATGTCTCATAACAAGTTCCAGTGAATGTAACCATTCTCCTGCTTCTCTGCCAGAGCAGATGTTGACTAGCTAGGACTAGGACCTTATGTGGAGCACAGCACATACAAGCATCAGTAGACACTGAATAAGAGAATCGCTTTCTGAATACATACTTTTCTGAGATACCACATGTATTTTGAAGACACAAAGTGGGCGTGGAATCCAGGAGGGGGGATATGCAACAACGTCTTTCCAGATCCTCCATCTCTTCTCCTCCATCCCTATCTCCCATAAAGCAGCCTCAAGGCCAGCTTCATACATAACACAATCATCCCAGAGTGTGTGCAAAATTGTAAATATCACTTCAGCTGTTCTAAGCAGGGACTTCGTCAACATGGATGTTTAAAATTAGATATGGAAATACTATAATATCCCTTTCCATTAGACAAAAGCCATTAAATAAGTTCCCTAAAATAAAAAATGAATGAAGTCAGATTTACATTTTATTATCAGGCTGGTGATACATTTGAATGGCAGGGTACTTGCTTAGTATATATAAGATTCTGGATTGTATCCCTAATACCACACACAGAAACAAAGAGATCAATTCTGCCATCCTATTCTGTAAGCACTTTAAGTTGAATCACAACAGGAAGGTGTGTGTGTCCTAAGATGCAATTTAGCTACCAAACTGGCAAGTTGCCTGAGCTTTGGGGGCTCAACTGAACATAGATTAAAGATAAGCATTAGTTTCTGAAACAATCTTTTGAAGTCACTTTACAATAAGAGGGAATGTAGCCAGAAGGTTTCTCCCGTTCCATCTGAACCCGTGGTCCTGCAGCTGCTTATAAAATAATCACCCAGAGGCTTATATTAATTACAAACTGGATGGATTATGGCTCAAGCATCTTGATATCTACTCTTATAACTTAACCCATTTCTATTTATCTAGAAGTTGCTATGTGGCCATGGCATTACTGGTCTGCTGACATCTTGCTTCTTGGGTGGCAGCTAGGCATCTCTTCAGACACCGCCCTTCTCTCTGTCTGCCCACTTGGATTTCCCACCTGGCTGTAAGCTTTCTTGCCATAGGCCAAAACAGTTTTCTTTACTAACTAATGGAAACAGCATATATTTACAATATACAGAAAGATATCCCACAGCAAAGGGGTGATATTGAGAGGGTGGATATCCACATAGAATCCCCTCCCTGATCACAGATGACCAGAGGGTCTATTTTGCTAACTCAGTCTTCATAAGACCCCATGACTACTGACTCAGTTCCAATCCCATCAATCACCATTGCTCTTCTCTAAGCTTAGCTGCTACTGGACTTACTGTCCTTAGTCATCATTGTACTTAAAATACTCTCCAGAAAGCAAGGAAATTGCTCTGGACAGACTCTGGGCATAGGACTGTGATGAAGGGAACACTTGATGCTAGGACTACAAGTGCCTGAGGAGCCAGCTGGGCTGCCTTTTACTGCATCCCATCAAACACTGAAAGAAGAAAGGGAATTTTGTTTAGGCTATCAACAAGCCCAGCATGGTACATGCTGATGCGTGTTGTGCTCATCAACCTGCAAACGTCCTGCATAGGGCCAGACAGGTCTTATTTCTATTCAGTGAAGACAATGACAAGCATGGCACTGATAACTAAATGAGGACTTGGGACATGCTCTCTGCAGTATAGTTTACACATGTTGCTTCAGTAATGGTTAGGACAATCTGAAGCTGCTGTTGTCATTTTATAGAGACAGAAGCACAGGAAGAAGAAGGGCTAAGGAACATTGCAAATGACACAAGACAGAAGAGACAGAAATGGATATAGACTGGATGCCCAAACCAAATGCCAATTTCTCTTCCAGTAACTATACTGTTACATCCTAGAATTTAGTGGAGGAAATTTCCCAAGGCGGGTATGCCTGGGCCCAGCTGTCCTATGAGTGACAGCACCCCTGATCCCTGTGGAGCTTGTAGGAGTTGGAAGGCTTCCTCCTTTCAACTCCAAGGACAGGAGTTCCCTCCCTCTCATTGCTGATTTCTTGCTTTTCCTTCCTTCATCACTGCACTACTTTCTTTAAAAAATCAATGATAATTGTGCTGGATGTGTTAAAAACAACAACAAAAAAACCTGTATCCATACTTTCTCAACAGCATAAAGACTATTCCAGTAAGAGAAAGGAAGCAAATCAACTCCATTCAAATGAAAGGTAAGAGTCAGTTCTGGTGCTGGTTTGAGCCAGTGCAAAAGCCCTGGTTGTCACACATGGAAGGATGTCCTCTCAGTTATAATATCCATGCTAGCTAATGGATCTTCCAGAATCTTGGCTTCTCTCCTCCCATGGACACTGGAAGGTAGGATCAAATCTTTCTTGATGATTCAAAAGGTATGTATTTCAGTAAGGGAAAAGATAAGACAGAATTCAGGAGCATTCAAAGTCTACAATCTCAAAAAACTCGTTTGGTATTTAGGCAAGTTAAAAGGAACATTGAGACTGTATTTGCTACTGTTTTATCCCAGACTTCACATGGCCCTTTACCTGACAAGAACCTGAGAGTTCAAACTGGTTCCATAGTCAAACCTGTATCCTACAGGACACTTGGGCCTCCAATGCCAACTTGGGCTCTACTGCCCTTGTAGTGTCTAGACTTTGACCCTCCTGCTTCACTAAACCCTTACTTTCCAACTTGATTTTTGTCATGTTGTTTATCACATCAGCAGAAAGCAAAAGTGAACCCATGCATTAACATATAGGGATACTTAGACTGAAGTGAGAGATCATGGGTTTGAGGACAGCCTGGGTAGCAAGAAGATATCCAATTTCAAACAAAAAATCTACAATTGTCCAATTTCTTTTGGCTATTTGAAATTATTTTTGTGAATTATTCTGGATATTTGGAGGAGGGAATGTTGATTTTACTTTTCTCGTCCCATCACAATTGTTTGTTCTATGTCAATTTTTCTTCCCTTTATAATTTGTTACCTCTTTTTGTTTGTCTTCAATAGTTCTTATTAGATTTTCTTTTCATTTGGTTTGAAACAAGGTCTCATTAGTTAGCCAAGGCTGGCCAGAATCTCACTTTGTAGACCAAACTGGCCTGGAACTTTCAGTGATCCTCTTGCCTCAGTCTCTTAAGAATTGGAATTACATACAATATTCATGACCACACCCAGCTAACTTGTTTTGGGCACAGGATCTTGGGTACAACAGGATGGCCTAGGAGATCTTTTTGTACCTAAGGATGACCTTGAACCTTTGATCCTCCTGCCTTTCTTTCCTGAATGCTAGACTTATGAGGCATGTGCCACCACACCTGGTTTATGCAGTTCTAGGTAATCAAATCCAGGGCTTCCTGCAAACTAGGCAAACACTCTACCAGCTAGGCTACAGCTCCAGGCCCTAATTCATTCTTTATAAAAATATTCATTTTTGTCTGACATGCCTGCCGATTGTCATGTTCCTTTCTTAGCAGATGATGCAGTCTATGGAATCAAAACTAATATTATTAGTCATTGTATTTGGTTTGCAGTTACTAAACACAGATATCTTAACATTTATGTAGAAATCATTCCATTTTCCCTCCATTGTACCTGCCTTTTGTGAAGTACTGAGAAGGCTTTCTGATGCTCAGATGTACTGTGCAATAAATGTCTGAGTTCTTCTGACAAAACAAACAAACAAACAAACAAAAACAAAAAACAACAACAAAAAAAAACCCTTTCTCATTTTGTGCTCACCTCACACATGTGAGATTCACAAATTTCATCATAGAGGTCACGGTTCATTAAACTGATTCTTGCTGCTTTTAATAATGTACAATAGGACAGTGGTGACTTCACTGTTCCCTATAAAGTTCACTCACCCAATTCTTTATAGTCAGTCGCTGCTACTTTGTGTTTTCTTGCCAACCACACATCCAACATCTTGGTTGCCTATGTGAAGTCCCATATGCACACTATTTGCTGGCTTTCTCTTTATTGTTTAAAATAGAGAAATACAGCCCCCACCTACAGGAGTGGTGAAAACTCTAAATATAGTTCTAAGTCAAACTGAGTAATATTTAGTCTTAAAAAATTGATAAACCGTATGAATCACTTTTAGGTAACAGAATGAGTCAGAAACGTGGAATTAAAACATTCTTGTTTTCTTCATGCTTCTGCCTGTTTAATTTTTTCTTGTGTTTTAAGGTCAGAAGGCTAGTTTTTATTATGCTATCCTAAGTTCTCCATTGTTTACATATGTTCCAAATTTCTAGTTCTTGCATGTGGACTTAGAGTACTTATAAACTAGGAAATTTTTATTTCAGAAAAAAAAAAAAAAACAGTCATTTCAAATATCTTAAAGCAACCTTACAGTGATTTATAAGAGAATTTGACTAGCCAGATCTTAAATAAATAAACTTATATCCTGAAGAATAGACGCAGCAGATTTTAAGTTCCATGGGAAAGTGTTTTATTTTCCCAAGGAACAGATATTTCTTATGCTTTAAGTATATGAAAACACAAAGATCAACCTCAGAGGAAGCACAGCTCCTTCCTACTCCTGTAGTTAATGTGACATCATATCACATGACTCCTGAAGTCTCATCCTATGCAAACACTGTAGATTGTTAGTATAAAACTTTTCTGCCTACAAACCTTTCCACTGTAACATTTTTTCCTAGTCTTATAAAATAATGACCCCTCTGATTAAAATAAATCATTTTAGTTCATATTTTCTTTATACATAATACTCTTGCTATAATAATGCCGTTTACTTTCCCCATGGTAAATTTCTCACCACTCGTTCACGACACCACTTATTCCTCTAGCAAGACAGACCTGGGATCACTGCCAACAAGACAGCACATGAGAAAAGAAAACATTTTTTTAGGTTATTAAATTTTAAAGCACAAGTGAATTAAAAAGATGATTTAAGGGGTGGGGGATTTAGCTCAGTGGTAGAGCGCTTGCCTAGCAAGCGCAAGGCCCTGGGTTCGATCCTCAGCTTCAAAAAAATAAAAATAAAAAGATGATTTAAGATAAAAATTAATTGAATATTTATGAAGTAGCATGATATGAACGTTGAAAGGAAACTATGAGGAGGGAAGGGCTGTGAAAGTAGAAGGGAAAACTGGAGGCTGGAACCGGACCAGCAAGGCAGAGAGAAGAAGGATGAGAGAGGGTTACCAGGGAGTGGATAAAAAACAAAATATAATGATACGTATATATGTAAAGGTTACAATGAAATCTCTTTCTTTGCATGTTAACCTAAACTTCAAAATAATAAAGTTAAATAAAATAGCACACATTTTTAACACTTTAAAAATAACTGTTACACATCAGATTTTTTAAATCATTTTCCAAAGAATGCTATTTTTTTTTTCAGATTTTCAAGGTGCTAATTACCCATGGAAGGGACTATGTCCAATCAAACGTTTGGAAAATATTGGGTTCAAGTTAGGCAGTTTTAATTAGAGAACATTTCCTGAGAGCACTCTGTTAATGTGCACATTGGCTTTTCTGTCTCTCAGAGATCCTCAAGGAAAGTTAAGTCACTGTCACAGAGCCACAGAAGGCAGACCGAAATTACAGGTAGATGGTAAAAAGCTATGTGCTTTTGAGGCGGTAAGGAAAACAGGCTCAAATTTGTGAAGACAGTGTGGTTTAGAGAACACAGTGAGAGACGTGAAGAGCACAACTCTTGGAGTGGGAGATGTGTTAAGGGAGCTCTTAAAAGACAATGTTTAACAAGAGCCTCTTGTGAAAATTTTCATGTCCCAACTTTCAGAATAAAAGTTTACAGATTATGTGACTCAAATAAAAGATTCACTTGCTCCAATGTTTTGATGACCTCTTGTGGCTCAAAAGCAAAACGGTTCCTTGAGAAACTACTGACACACTGGGCAGAGGGAAATACTTTTGTGTTTCAGTAGCCATGCTCCATGTCCCCTAAATTATCATGAGGAGTCTATTTCTGGAGTGCTTGTTAGAAAGCTCTCACCTCACATCTTTCTGTAGTGGTTCAGTTTTTACAAAGGAGTATCCCTTGCTCTCGTGAGCAAAAGAGCCAATAAGAGCCAAATGTGGTAGCGCAGCCTGTGGTGGTACAACACAGTAAGTATGTAAGCTTGAAGCCAGGCTGGACAAGACTCTGTCTCAAAATAAATACATCCCAGTTAAAACAAAAACAGATTCTGGATTCAATGAAAAAGAATGTCCTCGCGTTTTTGAAGTAAACAGATGTTTGAGGACTTTGAACGTCTTGCTTTGTCGTTGTACCCACAATAAATATGTATCTGTTAATACAGGATAATATCTTTCCTTTCCTTTACTCATAAGATGTCTTGTCAGACATCTAACAAGTCATGCAATGGTCTCACTGAAGAGTGAGCTGTCATGAGAGAAGGCATGAACTAAATCTGGCCTAGCTTTAATTAATATACAAACAAAACATAGTATTTTGTTCAAATACAAAAAGTGAGCAAACATTAGGTCAAGCTTCCCTGTAGTCAGTGACAGAGCAAGTTTAACAGCTAACCTGAATGTGAAAGTCTTTCCTCTTCTCTTCAGAAGAAAACAGTAGGACATCCAGAACTGCGATTAGGCAGGGGCTGATAAAATCAAAATACATTGTATAAATGTATGAAATTCTCAACAAATAGGAAAAAATTAAATAATATCAAAACTTTTCTAACTCTTAAAATTATCCAAAATTGACTAAGTGTAAGTGGTCTTGTTTCCAGCCTCAGAAGGACGAGCATTTCTGAGACAGCCTGGAAAGCCAAAGATCTAGTGACAGATGAGAGAAGGTCCACTGAAGCAGGATTGCCCTCTGCCTGCAGTATGATAACTCTTTGAAATCAGCATCCAGAGAGCCAATTTAGTTTGCCTGCTATCTTTCTTGGATTGAACACAGCATGTGTTTTCTGGGTTTGCTTGTTGGAATCCACTTTAATCTAGTTGAGGTCCTTGAAGAAGTAAATACAAAAGCTAAGTTTGTGTGTCTGTAGAAGTCAATATTTCAGCAGGACATTTTCCTTAGATGGATAGGGGGTGTTCGTTCTGTTTTTGAGATGTTCAATTTTAAATAGGGGGATATTTAAGTAAAGGCAACCATATGCTCATCTGCAGAGGAGCTGAGCATATCTGCTCAAGAAATCTGTCACTCAGGAACTGACCTCAGATTCCAGAGACATGTGTAAGCGCACACACTACACAGCACACTGCAGGGCCTTTTCCTAGACTGCAGTAACATGGGTGATCTTCCCATGGTTCATTGATGTTGTTGAAATGGCAGGATTTCCTTGGTTTGTGACAATAATAATAAAACGCACACATCAATTTCTTTATGCATTCATTTGTTGATGAATACCTCAGATGTTTGCAAGTCTTGGCAATTTTGAATAGCACCACAATGAACATGGAAGTATAAATATCCTTTCGAAACACTAATGTTAATTTCTTCAGCTACATGTATCCAGTTGTGGGATTGAGAACACAAATACTGTTTGATCTCACTTATATGTAGAAACTGAAAAGCTGAATTTATAGAAACAAGGGTTAGAATTACCAGGGATGAGGACTGGAGGGCTGTGGAGATGCTGGCCACTGAGGATACAGTTTTGGTCATAAGGTAAATACTCTGGGGCGCTCATGTATAATGTGATGTTAATAATAGTGTATAGTATACTTGTACTAAAAGTATACTATACACTTAGTTAATAATAGTGTATTGTATACTTGGACTAAAAGTGGAACAATGGCAGCATATTCTGAACTTCATTTGTTCTATGAATGTGAATGTGTTGTTGTTTTCTGATTCACATTAAAGCCTTTAAATACTGCAACTGGAGAGGAGGCTCAGAAGTTCAGAGCATTTCCTGCTCTTGCAGAGGACTAGGGTTCAGTTTCCCACATCCACATCAGATGACTCACAACTGCCTGTAATTCTAGCTCTAGGGAATCTAATGTCTCTCCTGGCCCACTCAGGCACCTGCACACACTCAGCAGACATTCATGTGTGTGTGTGTGTGTGTGTGTGTGTGTGTGTGTGTGTGTGTGTATATGTGTATATATATATATATGAATACAACATATACATATATACAAATGTTTAAATATATACATATATAAATCTTTTTTTACGTTTTTAAATACTGAAAGAATATGTCCATTTTTCTTGTTTTCATGGGCTAGATACCCCTAGCAGAGTAGGCCAAGAAGAGAAACATGGGAACACACTGTTAGATGGAATGTTTTCTGTTGGGTTGACAGTGTAGCTCATTGGTGTAGTTTTCCCAGCATGTTCCATGGTCTGATTCAGTATTCAGCACAAAAAAAAAAAAATGAAATTAGAAAAATTACTGTAGAGATAATAACCTCAAGCATATAAATAGTGAAACATAATATGATAAAAACTTTGTTGTTATACATTATTTCTCACTTCCATCCATTTTAACTATATGAAATGATGACATACAATCATCTTCAGACCTATGAAAGTAATAGGTAAGATTCACGATAAAACATATTCAGGATGTTTACAGATGGTGGGATTGTGGGAAGGCCGACCATGGCAATATAAGAAGAACCTCGGGGTCCGCCCATCAGTTGCAGACTTTCAGATGCTACTAGCATTGTGTAAAGCTAAGTCTGATTCTCTGTGGTTCTAAAAAAACTACAGCAGCATTTACAATGATTGGATCTTTTCTATTCCTGGTCAGTGTGGAAAAACTGAGAAGGCCCAGAGAAGTTCTGACCCCTTAACTCTATGTGAGCATTTGGCAGAACTCATAGGCAAAGCTACCTAAGAAATCCACGTTGAAGACATTTGTTAGCTTGTGAGCCAAGTATATTGGGGAAACAAGGGATCCTTTGGAGCATGAAACTCCGCAATTAAGTGCCATCTTTGTTGAGACCCACTGCATTGCCAACTGTGCTTTCTGAGCCGCCTCACAGCTTTTGAGATCTGATTCGTTATCTGTGACTGGGGGAGTCATATCGTGTGTCTCAAAGTAACCGCAAGAAAGAAAAATAGAGTGCATTATCATCTGCCGAATTGTGCAAAGGGAGCGGTTCATTGCTATAAAATGCAAGGCTCTGATCATCTACTGGTTAAGAAATAGCTAGCAGCCCTTAGCAAATTGCAAGACATTACTAATTATTTGTTTAACAAATACACTATATGCAGAATTATCTCCTCTATCTGCAACCATTTTTTTTAATGCTTTTTGCTTATGTTTGTTTTTGAGACAGTTTCACTCTGGAACCCAAACTGTCCTCAAATTCATGGTAAATCTGCAGCAGTCTCTCAAGTGCTGCAACTAGAGCCATCACACCCAGTGTTTTTAAAAAGAGTGTTAAAAAAGAAATTTTTGTTCACATTAACAGTGCTTAAAAAAAAAAAAGTGGAATAAATGTGACATAATTAAAGTTCAGGTGTCATTGGCAAAACCAGACATGACCTTGACTGTGGGAGGGAAGAGACCACCAGGACTCCTCCTCTCCCCTCCTCTCCCCTCCTCTCCCCCTCCCTCCTCTCCCCTCCTCTCCCCTCCTTTCCCCTCCTCTGGTCCTGACAGTGAATTTCTCCAGGGTATACTTAGACCATCTGGCTGACTCACTGTTTATGTAAAAACAAGACCCAGGCACTGTGTTGAAAGCTGCTGAAACTGGAACAAACTAGTCAGGAGCACCCTGACTATCAGCTGAGCACTGGGACACCCACACCTTCCCGACCAGGGCCAGCAGTCTGTGTCTGCTGCTTCAGCCTGACAGTATGCTTGAGACTGCAGAGTTATTCTTCAATGTGGACCATGGCTACCTGGAGGGTCTGGTGCGAGGATGCAAAGCCAGCCTCCTAACTCAGCAGGACTATGTCAACCTAGTGCAGTGTGAGACCTTGGAAGGTAAGCCGCTCACCCACCCCATTAAAAGAAAACACACAAACAAAAATGATGTTGCTCTCTGGAAGGCAAAGAAAAGGGCTGTGATCTTAGGAGGCAGGAACGGGTTTTTAGTCCTGGAATTTAGGCGCCCTGGGGCCTGTAGTTTAGGGACCTTGGATGTGAGGAGAAGAGATCTGTATCCATCTTCTCTAGATATAATTAAACATTCCCTTCCTTAATGAATGCAGGGGACACCCACCCAAGAAACCCATACCTGTCCCCCTGAAGTTCTTGCAGATATTTTCAAATTTATGGTTTCTATATTGATCCTTTGACCTTGATTTGTAACGTCTCAATAAAGAGTACTTCTCACACATTTTTGATATATCTGATAATTGTACTTTAAAAAACTGTGTTTCCTTGGTTGTCCTATCCACATAATTATAAACATTATTTGGTAAGGACCTTCACCAAACATGCTAGAGTCTACGGACAAAGAAACAGCTAATAGTTGGAGTGTAGAAAGATGTTTGTCTAGCTCCAGTTTTTCGGTATTGATTTGAGAACTTGTTTGAGATTTTCCTTTAACTGAAGGACAAGTGAGAAAGAAAAGCCAGGAGTATGGTGGACTGAAAGTCCTGGCTTTGACCTCCACTGTGTCTAAGTTGGTGACACAATTCTTCAAAGACTTTGAGCCTCAAAAGGCCTCCCTTATACATGAGGAAAGAATTTCTACTTAATTATTAAGGAAAAAAATAGATAAACACCCAGTGAATGATAATTTTTCTTAAATGACATTTTTCTCAAACTTTAACAAAGAATGCACATCTGTAACCATTTTGTTATTAAAAACAGCTTTTCTTACTCATTTGAGAAACTTCCAGATTATTCTAGAAGTAAGTGAGCAAGAAGGGAAAAACTCTTAGGAAAGGAATTAACTGTGTGGCACACAGGAGGTGGGGGTGGGGACAAACCCTATTTAAAAAACAGCTTCTGAAGGTGACTTTGCTAGCTTCCCTGTGAGGCTGAAGGGAGCTGAGATTACTGCTGTATAGTTGTGACTAGTTACAGCTAGAGTTAAATACTTAAGGTGGGGTCAGCTTTGACCTGCCCTTTGATTTACTTTATAAACAGATCTTTCAGATGGTAAGTAATTCTATTGACTACAAACAATGATACATAATTCCAAATACAGCACATTCAGTTAGGAGTTTGGTGACTAGAGAATGTTAATTGCTTATAGAAATGTCTGCATAAATTAAAGTAGAAAAAAAAAACCCTTAACACAGGACAGAATACTTGCTTCAGAGAGAAGTCAGTCATTTGTATAAATTCTATTTAGTTTTGAATCAAATCTCTATAAGCAATAAAAAAATGCTAATTTAAGTGCAAGCAACAATTAAGCTGCCTTTTGATACCAAACACTTACTGTTCAAGTCAGAGAGAAATCAAAGAAGTTGTATCAAAGTCAGAGAAAGAATTCTAGGACATAAAAAATGAAGAGGATACAAATCAAGAATTAAAAGTTACCACCAGGGCTGGAGAGATGGCTCAGTGGTGAAGAGTAAGTACTGCTCTTGCAGAGGACCTGGATTCAGTTCCCAGAACCCGCACTGAGTGGACAGCTCACAGCCATCTATCTAGTAACACTAGGTACAGCGGCATCTGGTGCCTCAGGCCTCCAAAAGCACTCCCATTCACATACACATGCATACCCACCCCTCACACACACACATACACCTAAGGAAAAATGTAATAAATCTTTTCTTTTTCTTTTTAAAGTGATAAGATTTTTTACCCAAAAGACTCTATTGAAAGAGGAAATGGAAGAGAAGAAGGAACTATATATAGCATGTATCTGGCCTAGTTAGGAAACCCTGCCGAATGCATCGTTGCTTTTTTATCATGATGCTTCATGATTTTTCAGTCTTTCTTCTCAATATGAATTTTTTCAATTATGCAATTCCCAGATATCTATCTGTCTACAGACTCAGGACTCGGAAGGGTGGGCTGACCCAACAGAACCTCATGACAGCTTATAGGGACTGCCTCCAACTATACGTGAGTCTGTGTGACAGACTGCTATTAGGAGATACCCAGAAATATTTGCTATCAAAAATCAGTAAACCACATTCGAGGTATCATAGATGCTGAAAAACATCCAGACAAGAAAACTTAAGAATTTTTAAAATGTGTACTTGTGGGTATGTGTATACCACATGTGTGCAGGTGTCCACAGAGGTCAAAAGAGAGCATGGATGCCTTGGAGCTGGAGTTACAGAAGGTTGCATACCACCTGATGTGGTGAGAACCAACATAGAGCCCTCTAAAAGTAGCCTTCTGCAAGCGCAGCAAGCACCCTTAACCTCTGAACCATTCCTCCAGCTTCTTAAATAAGAACTTTTTAGCCTCAGACAGCTGAGGACACTGAGTCTTAGAATGGCTGTGAGCAACCTACATTCTACCAACAACAGAAAATAGAGATATTGGTGTTTCTTTTTCCACTTAATTTCCACGTAGAGGTACATTGGTTATATTGGGAGATATGGCTCTACGGTAGAGTGCTTGCCACTTGCCTAGCCATGCATGAGGCCCTAAGTAACACCTCCAGCAACACACACACAGATACATGAATCGAACTATGCTGTTTTGATGTCAGTCTGTTTTGCTAATAGAAATAACACAGACTGCCTTACTCAGTCCGTTTCTAGGATGTTAGGAAGTAAACAGCTCTGGAAAGCAAAATATTTGTTCCTCTGTGAATACTCAAGTACCTTTTGAGCCAACTCAGGGTTAAGAATCAGTCAAGGGCATTTTGTGGGATAGAGTTAAAGACTTAAGGACTTCTGTTTACTTCTGCAGAATATGCACTGTGTGAACTGGGTATAAAGAGGAGAAGGCCAAACTGTGCTGTCACAGTACTATGTTGAAGCAGGTGCATTTTGCAAAAGAAAAGCTGACTTAGCAAAGATTGACTTTTCCTTCACTTTTTTAAAGCCTGTTGTCTTTAAACGTGTTCTGATGTGATAGCAGCAGACTTTTTTAGAACCACTTACAAAGAACATAGAGTATTTGAAGTAAACTTAGAAGACAGAAAATAAAATTTCCCAGGAAACCTTTGGGAAGTCTTCATATTCAGGATTGTGCTGGCTTGTGAGTGTCGTAATGGGGCAAATGTGGTCAGAAACACTCACCCATTCCAAGTCTGACCCTGACTAACCCAAGCATCAACTAGTCATGGGAGCCACTGCGAGTCAGTCTTTCCTGGGAACAAAAGAAGGAAGCTATCGGTCTTTTTTGAAAGCAACATACTATTTTCATCAGAATCTCAATTATAAATAATTGTGGAAATATTCTTACCTCTTAGATGGAGACACCAGTACCTGAAGTTTAATAATGAGTAGGCTTTTCTGAACATGGTGAAAGTATGCACTGGCTCTGGGGTACAGACAGTACTCTGGACTGGATCTTCACATTGTTCTCCTTGCCATGAGTTTTCTGAAGGGAATGCAAGATGCTCACTTTATATTCTTAATGGTTAGGTCTCTTCAAAGGAATTTGATCTCCAGCCTTTCCCCCAACTGTGCTTTCAAGTAAGAACTAATGCAGCCAGCATACATCACTTTCTGGCTAAGGCCAGAGAAGCAAATATGGATAAGACATAGTTCTTGCCTTAAAAGGAGTCTCATTCCAGAAAATGAAACGGCTAGGCAAATAGGAACCCTTAAAAGGGGTGGTTGAGCAGAACTCAACCCAAAATCCCAAATGCATAAAAGCAGTGCCTGGAAGTTTCACAACCCATCAAAAGGCTTGCACACATGTGGGAAGACATATGTGCAGATGCTCGTCATTGTATTATTACTTGGAAGAGCAAAAGATAGATGTTGTGTTAGTTACTTTCTATTGCTGTGATAAACACCATGACCAGGGCAACTTACAGAAGGAAGGGTTGATTTGACCCTCTGGTTCCAGAGAGGAGTCCATGATGGCAGAGTAGAAGTGTGCCAGCCAGAGCTGAAGCTGAGAACTTAACATATTGAACACAAAACAGGAAGCAAAGAAACGGAACCAGAAAGGGCACTGGGGCTTTGAAACCTCAAAGCCCACTCCCAGGAGGTACTTTCTACAGCAAGGTCACACCTCCTTAGGTCCCTGTAACAATGCCACCCCCCAACTATTCAAATGCCAGCGTCTATAAGGAACATTCTCATCCAAGCCTCCACAGGTGCCAATCAAATGTCCCTCTCTAGGAAACTAGTTCATCAAGTTTGGGGACATTTTTAGAATGGACTATTCTATAGCTGGAAAAAGTGAAACCTGAAATGAGAAACTCCTGGGTAGTGGAAGTGGAAAAAGATGAAGTGAGTGAGCTAAGCAAAAAGAGGACCATGTATGGCATGAGATGTCTTAGCTTCTTAAAAGGTGATAGATTTTTTAAAAAATGGCTTTATATGATTATCTAGATGCACAGAATTATAATGAATTAAAAGAAACTAAATACAATTTTTATAACAATCACCTGAAGACAAGAATAAGTAATGGGTAGTGTTGATGTGGCAGATAAGAAATATTGGAAAATTTTCACTGTATATATGCACATACACATTCTTTTTAAATTTAAAATATGGGGCCAGAGAGATGGCTCAGCAGTTAAGAATGTTTGCTACTCTTACAGAGGAGTAAGTTTTAGTTCCCAGCACCCGTATCAGCTGACAATTGCCTGTAACTCCAGTGCCAGAGGAGTAGATGCCCACTTCTGATCTCTATGGACACCTACACACACACACACACACACACACACACACACACACACACACACACACACACACACTGAGAGAGAGAGAGAGAGAGAGAGAGAGAGGTACAAAGTAAAAAATAATTTTCTTGAAAAAGTAAAACTGCATACAGGAGGAAGACTATTATTATGAAGACTTTTCTCTGAATCATTAGACACCATTTGTGCCTTTCATTCCAGCACTTACTTGTGTTTTATATTGAGGATGAACATGCAACACTGTCATTGTTCCATGCTACACCAGTGGCTTCCACTAAGATAAACACACATCAGCTGATCTCTGCCTGTTCCTCTTTCAAGCTTTGGGTCAGAAGCTTTTGACATTTTTAGACATATCTCTTCAATCACAAATTCCTGCCACCTGGTTTTCCTGGAGAATGTCTGTTCCCTTTTTAACCCTCATTTCAAGACATCACATCTAGAGGCCCTTTGTTACTGTATCCCTGGTGACTCAGAATGGGCAAGGTTCAGCTTTGTCGTCCATAAATTACACTGAACCCGAATCTTGTGTGCAGCATCTGACATTTGCATATATTACCTGCCAAAGGACATTAACCTCAATTACCTGTCCTACTGCAGACTAAAATGTCAACTTGTGAAGAAATAAGGGACCATCTATTGCAGAATATTTGTTTAACTATGCAAAAATGTGCTGCATTTGTTTAACTGGGTAAAGATGTGTTGCATTTGTTTATGTTTCAGAATAATTGTTTAACTGGGTAAAGATGTGTTGCATTTGTTTAATTATGTAAACAAAAGATGTGTTGCTATTTTTCCTTGCCTGCCCAAGGCACCTGATTGATCTAATAAGAAGCCAAACAACTAATAGCAAGGGAAGAGGTACAGGAGGGAATTCCAGACAGGGAGCATAAGTGTGAGGAGGAATTTAGGACTGAAGGAAGAAAGAAAAAGAGATATCAGGGAGATAGCAGGCGCCAGACAGATCAACATGGAGGAAGCAGGAAAGTAGGACATACAGAAAGAAAAGTAAAAAGCCCTGAGGCAAAATATAGGTTAAATTAAGTTAAAAGAGCTAATGGAACAAGCCTAAGCTAAGACTGAGCATTTATAATTACTATAATCCTCTGTGTCTTTATTTGGGAGCTGGCTGGTGACTCAAAGAAAATTCCAACTACAACCATCTCCTATCCATAAGCTATTTTATGGTGTGTGTGTGTGTGTGTGTGTGTGTGTGTGTGTGTGTGTGCTTACTTTTCTTTTTGACACTACTGGGACTTGAACCCTCAGCCTGGGACATGCTAAGCAAATGCCAGCAAGCACTCTACTACTGAGCTACCTTCTTAGCTGTAGTGTAAGCTTCTATGGGCAGAAAGTATACCTTACATTGTTAGAGTCGGCGCTGAAACCAGAAGCTTCACTCCGATATCGGGTCACACAGAAACAGTTTATTTTATGCGTGCACACGGGTCAATCAGTCAAGCTTAGGACTGAAGACCCCGAAGCTCAAGCTCGCAGGCTTGTTATAGGGCAGTTTCCCATGGGTTGGGGAGTGAGGGTCGCTCAGAGTTCAGCCATCCGGCTGGCTCACATGGATTGGGGAGTGAGGGTCGCTCAGAGTTCAGCCACAAGCAGCTTGTTTTTCCAAAAGCTGCGAGCTTAGCTTTACAACGTGGAAGCCTTCTGTACGAGCTAAGCAGGAATATTTTTTCACTAAGCAGAAATACATTTCTCTACTGGGATAGAGCCTAAAATGGAGCCTTTACATTCCCTCCTCTCCTTGTACTGACCTTTAATCCTAAAGGTCGGTCTCTGGTATAGGCTGATATCTTTGCCTCAGGACCATCATTTTAACCCCATCTACTTGGGACCGAACAAAGCCTGAAATCCGATTCAGGACACATGGTCCAATCATTAGTACTAGGAGCAGGACAATCAGGGGCCCCGTGAGGGCTGAGAGCAGGGCGGTCATCCAGGGTGATTTTTCATACCATTCCTCAAACCAGCTCTGGGAGCCGCGTATGGACCTTTCCCTTGCATCTAGTCTCTCTCTGAGTTTTGTCATGAATTCCCTTACCACCCCTGTGTGGTCAGTATAGAAACAACAGTTTTCTTTTAGGGCAGCACAAAGTCCTCCTTCTTTTAAAAATAGTAAGTCTAGGCCGCGTCTGTTCTGCAAGACTACCTCTGACAGGGAGGTTAAGGACCTTTCCAGAGCAGTTATGGATGTTTCTATTGCCCTTAGATCTTGCTGTATTGCGGCTTCTAAAATCCCTAGCTGTCTAGGGCCCTCAATCAAAGCTGTAGTTCCAGTCCCAACCCCCGCCAATATACCTGCTCCTAATAGAACAGCCAGGGTGACACTGACAGGTTCTTGTGTGAACCGAGTTCTGCCCAGAAAATGTCCTTCAAATTCTTCTGTTGAATAATAAACTAACCTTGGGTAAATCCGGACTAACACACAAAAATCCTTAGATTGGCTAAAGCTAGCAATTGAGACACACGGTGTGATCCCAGTATTGCATGCCCAGTATAAACCTGATGAGGGGATTATGTACTGGGATGTGTCAGAAGAGGACACACTCACTGTACGTGCACAGAGCTTGCTTCCCAGCACTTGGGAGTGTCCTAGGCATGTTCCTAAACCAGTCACTTCAGGTAAGGTTAGCATATGCTTTGTTCCCCAGTCGCAGCTCTTGGAGGTGTTATAGGTGAAACTCCCATTAACAGCTATCCCTTCATAGTATGGGGGGCTTGCTTGGAGGTAAATCCAGCAGGATTCAGTAAGGTTGGGCTGAGTAGAGTTGAGGGCTTGGTATCCCCCTTCGATTAGGTCTATCAACCGTTTTCCTGACCCTGGGAGAGTGGGATTCGTGACAGCCGGTGTGGTCAGCAGGAGGATGGAGGGGTTCTGACGGGTTGAGTTAGATGGGGGTATTTGCCTTGGGGGTACCCGTTTATTATTTGTTTTAGGAGGAGGAGCTTTCTGGTCCTGTAATACTTTATTAGGGCCTATCGGCTGAGGGTCGGCGTTTATTATTAACTTGATTTTGAATAGGACTCCTGGATCATAGGCCGTCTGGTGATATACCCTCAGGCCCCACAGTCTACCTTTTATCCAATCCCTTGATGCTTTTCCTGCCTGGGTGAAAGTGATGTTCAAGGGGTTGCAGGCAAACTCTGTACAAGGTCCCGACCCGTACCATAGGGTCGTGACTGTCCTAGGTGTGCTCCGGCAGTAATCTTGAGAGAATGGGGGTTCATTCCCACCTGTCTCCCTCTTTACCTGGATCAGATCCCAGGATGAGCTCGGCTTCCACCAAGCGTCCCCTGTAGTTTCACATCCCCATGACTTACAATAGTAACTTTCATGCTGCCCACAAGAGCGCGCTAGCGACCTGCTTCTCCCGTCCCTAGGACACACATAAAACGGTCTCTTTGTCAGGGCCGCCCAGGCCCTCGGGTCTCGGCACCCTGCCGGGTAACGCGACAGGGGCAGCGTCCACTTTGGGTGCACACTTCTGGTTCACCTGGGTTTGCCGGGTCAGTGGTTGGGATGTCAAAGTCTTCTGCTCCTGCCAGCATGTGGCAGAGGTCGGGTTCCAGGGCAGGCCACCAAGTCCAAAGAGGGTGCCTACCGGTTTTCTCCCAAACCACATCCCCTGCCCCCAACAGTACTTGCCACGTTTGGCTCACAGGTTGGTGCGGATTAGTTCGGCTGATTTCCACATCGGATCCAAGCTTGAGGGGATTGTCAGTCCGTTCCACCAGTCCAGTCCAAATCCACATCTGGAGCAGGCGCGGGCTTAAGGTGGGAGCCCATGGATCCACGCAGCAACTCCGTCACTCACTCTCTCTT